>NC_139249.1:20262687-20396482 GCF_977018435.1 Lepisma saccharinum | reverse complement strand
ACGAAAGATTAAGACAACAGCCAAACTGTAAAAAGAAAAAAATATGTATTATAATTACATATGAAAGTACACTTTTACTACAAAAATTACGATATTGTTAAATGCTCATTACCAGTCCTCTGCGTTTTTTGAGGGAAGCAAATTCTTGCGCTAATTTGGTCAAGTCCAGTTTTCGAGGTCGATCACATTCGATGCTTAACAGTGCCAGTCCACTGAATCTCACTCTTGTCATTGTACTCCTCAAGTAATTTTTGATCAATTTTAGCTTGGAGAAGAACCTCTCAGCTGATGATGACGTCACGAGTAGGGTCAGATATAGTATATAAGCAGTGCATACATCAGGAATACAACTAGCCACAATTTTGTTTTCTACCAAGAGGAATTCTGCAACTTCGCCGATGTTCGACATGTTCCTCCTTTTGATTTCAGTTGACACTACCTTCCGAAAACAAACAATTTATGTAGCTATAGTGCAAGATACATTTTCATATTTCTCCCAGAACTCAGTAGCAGATTCCACTAACTGTCTGTCGGTTTTCCGTTAGGGAAGTGTGGCTTAAAAAGTTGAAGTTTTCTTTGATTTGTTTCATACTCTAAAATCTATTGTTGACTTGATTAACTAGAATATCCAAAGCACGGTAGAAAATCTTTACTTTAAAATAATCCAATGGATCGATAAAGCCAACATCTTCTGTCAGTTCGTCGAAGAAGTTTTTCACTTTTCTTTTCCGTTTGGTAGAAATTGAAGTTTCTATTTGCCACCTTCTGGCCATTTCTTTAGCTTCATTTTCAAACACCCCAAAATTATTCCGAAGCTCGTTAAGACCACGAACAAACTCTTCTAGAAGGCTGCATGCCTCATCAAGGAATATGTTGGGATTTTGTATAGTTTTGAAAACAACATTTGCATGTTCCAAGACTTTGCTTTGGAATACAAGCATTAAGACGAAGTGGAATGAAGACATTTTATTTCGTAATGCAGATGCTTCGGCTATTTCTACATTTTTCTTTGACGTTAGGATGAGTGTTGACAAGCAGTTTAAGATTAAATGGAAATTGACTTGAATTGCCAGCAAGGAATCAATTCTAGACGACCATCTAGTAGGACACAGCTTTATAAGAGTTATGTTGACAATACAGTTTCCTGTTGTACTTTCTCTTAGTGCTTGCCATCTTGATAGACTTTCGCTGTAAAAAAATAAAAAATCATTGATAAGATCATAAAAGGAAGCGATTTCCCTAATGTCGTTTACAGAATCGTTGAGTACTAAATTTAGGTTATGAGTAGCCCAATGTACATATTCTGCATTAGGCAACTTTTGTTTAATTTTAGCCTGCAAGTCATTGTATTTTCCACTCATTACAGCTGCTCCATCATATCCCTGCCCACGGCATTTTCCAATGGAAATATCATTTTTCTCCAAAAATGTAATAACTGTGTTTTCTAAACTTGTAGTTGTTTGGTCTGAAACTTCAATGAACCCCAAAAATGACTCCTCTACTAGAATCTTTTCGTCAGGTTTAATATTGACGTATCTTATTACAACTGACATTTGATCAACTTTAGTAATATCCTGGGTTGTATCCAAAATAAGGGAAAAGAATGGTACCTTTAGAACATCATCTAATATTCCACTCAACACCTGTTTTGAAGCCAGTGCAATAGGTTCATTTTGAATAGCAGAACTTAATATTTTTCTTGCTTTCCTCATTTTCAATATGAGTTTTAAGATGTGGGTCATACCTCGCTAACAAGTCTATTATGTTGAGAAAATTCCCAGAACTATTTTGTACTTTCGTTACATCTTCTCGATGTCCCCTGAGAGCCAAATTACAGGTGGATAATGTTATGATTACATCTAAATTTGTTTTAATGATTTCGCGCCACTTATCCAGACCTTGTTGCAACATTGTTTGAACATCTTTCTGATTTTTCCAGGCACTATGTCATGCATACACATAAGTGAATTCGGCACGTTTCGTGTTCTTTGATTTTTTTACTTTAACCTTTCCAATCGTTAATTTTTCCTTTACACCATGCATCATTAAAGTGTTTGTCGAACCTATCGGCAAACAACCAGCACGGTTCACAATAAACAGCGTTTAAAATAGAAGAATAACATAACCAAAATCTCTCTAGTTTCTGTCCTGTTCTAGAGCTCTCTTACTCACAGGGTCTTTCGGGAAAAGGTCCTTGTGGTTTACTTGGACTGGATGATAAAATTGAAGCTTTAACATCTTCTTCTAGTACAGTGGGATCCATGAGTATTACCGTGCAAATTGTCCATCACCATGTTCGTGCACTTTATTTGACCCAATAAGAGCTTCAAGAATTAAAAGAAAACTCAAAACAAGCTGTTGACAACTTCTGCACCATCATCATACATAAAAATCCATCGCTTAAAAACACACAGGATGTAAGAGAAAAATTAATGAAAATAGTCATGGACAATTTGCACGGTAATACTCATGGATCCCAGTGTACCTCATTATGTATATACAAACCAATATCTGTGCTCACAAAGTCAAAATTGTCACTGTTTGCACCACTTGTAACGACCACATGTTCTTCATTTTCACAAGCCTTTCTGTCTGCCTCGGTTTTTAAGTAGGCGTCATCGTCACTTTCACTGTCTTGGCAAAAATCTACAAGTTCTGCTTTAGGTAATCCATTGTTACTAGCGTCTTTTGTTTGTCCACATGCATTTAAATCACCACCACTGTTGATATTTTCAGTTGTATCACTACTGCTGCCAGGTTTAAAAAATGAACTGATGTTAGGATATTTCTTTGTCTTTTCAACCTCTTCTTTCTTCCTTTTTCGAAATTCTGCACCACTTGGACGTTTGTTTTTAAACATTTCTCCTCTCTTCATTAACAATAACAGCTACAAAATAAACTTATCAACATGCGGGAGCAGCACAGTCAAACCCACAGGTCAAACCTTGCTGAAACGCGGTAAGTAGGGGCGAGGAGGGTTGGAAGTCAGCGTTGCCAGTGCATCTTCTTGCCTCAATGACTTGAACTATTCAGCTAATGAAGGTTTTCGTCTAATCGTAATTCATTTTGTACTTTTCTAGTGATTAACATTTTCTGTTTGCAGATGTAGGGGCATCAATATGATAATATGTTCGGTTCAAAATATATTTCAACGCCAGAAGGAAAACTTTCGTGAACTATCAGTCTTTCTTAATTTATCCTTTCTGCGCCCCCGAAGCTCGTGCGCCCTCCCGCACCGTGGGGGTGTTAATTACGCCTCTGAAGACAGGGGTCCCGGGTTCGAATCCTGCCCTGGGCATGGATGTTTGTGAGTGTTCATTCATCATTTTCATCACTCATCCTCATCTTCGCAAATTAGCCACAAGTGCCACAAAAAGCGAAGTAAAATAAATCAATCAATCAAATCACATTTTGATACTGATATTTCATAGTCTGTGGTTATAATAGTTTACTGTGCACAGAAATGTGGCATGATATCCACAGAAGCCTTTCTTTTGTAAATCACTATAACAATCTGATTTATGAAGATTGTCAGAAGTTTGCCAGTGTAAAAAAAATGCTGATATTTCCATAAATCGATTTGCCATGGTGAGGCGACATGAATGGTAAGCTACAAGAATAGAATGAACTCGCACTATGAAAACTATGCAAAAGTACAAGCAACTAGACCCAAGAACATAGTGCTATTTTCCAGTCTCAATTAGCCTATCTGTGTATAGAATGGAGTCAAAACCTCAAACTCAATGGCGTACGGAGGGATTATTTTTCGGGAGGGGCTGGAATTATGAAGGTGGATAGTGCAGTAGTGATAGATGGCTGCTTTCTACGATGACGGTACACACAATAAGATATTTCGTTTATTTATAACTTCCCACTCTCAAAATGGCAATTGGGGGTCATTTTGAAGTGGGTTTGTATTTACCGCTCTGGTTTATCCGGAATTCTTCACTGCTTTTCTCTGAAAATATTCATTTTCTCAAAATTTCGGAGGGGGCTGTAGCCCCTTCCATCCCCCTCTGCGTACGCCAGTGAACCATCGGTTGCTTAATCAGAATAATGTCTACCTCTTGACTTTGTCTTTTATAATCAGTTCTTTGAATCAAACACACGTACAGTGGGGTGCATAAGTATTACTAAGCAAATCGTCCATCACCATATTTATGCTCTCTGTTTTACGCAACGATATCTTCAAGAGCTAAATCAAAACGCCATACAAGCTGTTGACAACCTCTGCACCAACTACGTAAATACGTATTCCTAAAAAAAAAACACTTAAGATGCAAGAGAAAGAGTAATGAAAATAGGCATGGACAATTTGCCGAGTGCAAGTAGGTTGCTATTGCTAGGCAAACTGTCCAGGAGTGTTATCTTTATTTTTTCTCTTGCATCCTAACTGCTTTTAAGAACTGGATTTATACATATATGCTGGTGCAGTGGTTGTCAACCGACTGTTTTGGCGTTTTATTTTGATCATTGAAGCTCTTATTGCATATAACAAAGTGAACGAACATGGTGATGGGCAATTTGCATGGTAATGCTTCTGCATCCCACTCTACAATAATTTATTATGCTTTGCAAGACGAACAGCAAGCATAAGATGTAGGTCTATTCCCTTCGTGTAAACGTAAAATACTAATAGTGCCAGAAAATTGTGCTCACTTAATATGAATAAAAGATGAGCCATAAACATTTATGAAAACTTCTAAAAATATAACTTACACTGCACAATGGGCAGCAGTCAGTATGTAATTTTCATTGATGATGGCTCCTCCACAGTGATGACGAGTTTCCACGAACCTAATTGAAACCTGGAAATGAATAATGCTTCGTAAAAACTGAAAACCTTGTAAAGTTTCCTTAAATATAGGGTACTGAAATGCTAATTGAAATGTTAGTGATTCATTCATATGGAAAGGACTACTACAGAAATTGCAATAGCTCTGCAAGACTCTGCCTTAATTATAGACCAAAAAGTTTATCCTGATACAGGTCCCGGCAAGAAATGGTCTGTCGTCTCAGGCCCGTAGCTAGAATTGATCTCCAGGGGGCTCACGGGTTGTAAACCAAGTCCGTTTTTTAAAAAAATAGTAAATGAAGGTAAATTATGTGTGTGTGGGGTGGGGCGCTCATTCATTTATAAATATCATATACTACACAAATACTACATTTTTCTACATCTTTTAAAACATCTCTTGAAGTGTTAATTGACTGATACTGAAATTATCCCTTATACACCCCATACTATTTTAGATGATACAGGTATGTATATCACACACAAAAAACGCACAATATTTAATCACAGTGCCTACAGTATATTCCACCCCCGGCCGAAGCAATTAAACTCCCCTTCCTTCCCAAAACTTGGGAGCTGTTGTTGACCTTTGACGCAGATGCGGAGGAAACTTGCATGATGACATCAAAGTCACAGATTTCTGTCTAAACGGGAGGTTGCAACAGGGACAGTGAAGGTACAGATAAAGAAGCTCCCCTTTGAAGGAACTTTCTGAAGTCTAGAGAATATTCTAAATACTTGCAGCTACTTCTGCTCGTAAACAAAATGAGCGAATGTAATAGATACTGTTCATATTCTGTGGATTTATCCTTAAAGTTGTGAGTTGTCTACATTTTCACTCTTCTCTGCAAACAAACCATGCAAAATAGTTTACCTAATGTAAAGGGGGGCTGATGGCAGTGCCAGGGGGCTGAGAGCAGTTCCATGGATGGGCTGAGTCCCCCCCTGGCCCCTTCCTGGCTACGGGCCTGTATCGTCTACGGACCGATGTTTCCGAAAAAATGTTTCCCGAGGATTTTCTTCTCGGGGGGTGGGGGCAGAGTAAGATTTAACATCCTGTCCTTCAGTCATACAAAGTTATATTTTTATTTTATTGTTGTTGTTATTATTATTATCTATTATTATTCTGCAAATCATAAAATTGAAATGGGCTTGAAAATACTTAGGCGTTGTTGACAAGTTCAGAGTTGGAACTGAATTCGTGACCCTTGCTTCCTTTCCATAAACGTCTATAATTTTGTTCCCGACTTTTCTCCGTGCCGCACACTCCTAGTTGCAACAGTGAACGTGATTTTAATGTCTCTTGTGAAAACGTTCTCTCGTTGCCGTTATTTTGTTGAACATGCCAGTTAATTGCTGTAACATACAGCATGAAAACAATATTATTTTTAACAAAATATCGCTACAATTTCACTATTTGAATTACATGAACTTTTTTCCAAATATCTGCACCCCGCCCCCCAGTCCCCTCCCCTGGCGCCCTTAGAGGTCAAATTATTTTCCTTTCGCCAAATGAAATGTGTGTCGGTTGCTTTTCGCTCCCCTTCGTTGCGAATGTTGCAACCAAGTATTCAAATTCCCCACCCAAAGGAAATAGCGAGCTTTGACTGGCAGAGAACAAAGCACGTTCTACCCCCAGCGCTCCTCTTATTGGTGGAAGCACTCACGTGATGGCTGCCAAGGTCTTCCAGCAGACGACAGACCACCGAGTGGCGGGAGCGGTACCGGGATAAACTCTTCAGACAGAAGTATACGCTTGCCGAGGATCAGACTCGCTTTCCAGATTTCACCAACGTGCATCATGACGTCAAATTCGGTGAAATTAGGAAAGCTTCATACTGAAACAAATTAAAGTTAGATTCGGAATGCGCACGCATATCCGCGTTTATCAGGGGAAAAAGTCACCATCAGTGACTGAACCACAGAAGATATTTCATGAATATTATATATTTACACTTAAAAACATCTTATTTTGCATGCGCAGTACGAATTTAAGTGGTATTCTTTTGAAAAGATATAGAATTTTGCAAATGGATGCTTTCCTGTATGTTGCAGCAGAAGATGGACGTATGTTTTGATGCATCGGCATATTATTTCACTTTGCGTGTAAGTGAAGGAGAAGTATTTAAAATGTCAACAGTTCATGCCTGCATTCAGTTTATTCGCCCTCCGTGCAACAAAATCGGGGTGTCATTCCGTACTATTGCCTACAGGAAGCATATCACGAATCAAAACAAGTTTCAGTGCAGACGACGCTATTTTGATTCACCAGCCTGAGGCTGGAGTAAATTGATGACGTCATGGTTTAACCTGGTGAAAACTTTGGTGCGAAATACTGAAAGCCGAAGCGTGCATCAGCGGTGCACCAGCCCGTCCACCGGTGAAATCTGTAAAGCGCGGAGAATGTTCGTTTTGGTGCTGAGACCAAAAACTCTTCAGCAGGCACTCAAAAGTTAATGGCCGAGTCTGCTGCCACGCACGTGTCAGCAGCAGTGGCGTAGCGTTATAGTACGCCCGTACGCCCGGCGTTCCCAAATTTAAAATTTAAAAAATGCGTAAATGCTGTGAATATAAAGTAAAACTTGACTAATTTCATATATGTTTGACTTTCATGGCATTATAATAGCTATTTTTCGCGATCCGCTTGCAACGCTCTCAACACTCGTTCTAGCATATTTTTTCAATGCCTTTCCTGGCCGAACGCCGAGCAGGTTCGGCGTAAAGAACTCTATATTCCTTGCTGCCTTTCTGGAGGGAAAGCTTCGATTTCTACAGCACGCGCGTAAATGTTCTCTCATACGCCAGCGTACGGAGCAGCAGAGGTCTACCGTGATTGGTTCATGTGACCCTTCCTGCCTTCTGATTATGATTATGATTTGATTTATTTTACTTCGCGTTTTGTGCCTCTTGGTTAATTTGCGAAGATGGGGATGAGGGATGAAATGATGAAATTGATGAATAGACATTTACAAACAACCAAGCCCTAGCGGGATTCGAACCCGGGACCCCTAGCGTCGCAGCGCGATGTGCTAACCACTCGGCCACGGGGTCCGGCTCCTGCCTTCTGAAGCAGACGACAGCGGTAGAATTCCTACCTGGTTCTTCGCGCTCATGCAACTCGTGCTATGTGATGCTACAATACGCAATATTGACTGACGTAACTTTACCAATCTCAAATATACCGCTTCTTAATGGCCACTGCATTGTATAATTTATCGCACGAACAGCGATGTGCATTAGAAACTAAAAGATCAACACAGTTTTTGTCAAATAAGTTGGTGAAGTCCTCGTGGTAGATATTCAGCCTGTGGCTGCTCTACCACTTACCCCGCAAAACTATTATTATTTTTTTCGTTATTATCTAACTGCTTTATATTGTGTCAATGGAAATGTTTAGCATTTATTTGAAAACTCTTAACAACGAATTGTCTCTGGACAAAATTATCTTAAAATGTTTATCAGCATTCTCAAGATGTAATAAACAGTGGTCTGAATTACTAATCGGCACTGTTACGTCAGTAGAGTGTACGATATTTGGATCATCCACCCACCTCCGTGTCAGAGTGCTTTGCACAGTGCGCCAAGACGACAGAGGTCCCTGGTTCGAATCCCGGCGTGAGCACGGGTGTTCTTTGTCAGTGTCCCTTCATCAATATCATCACTCATATTCATATTCGCAATTAACCAAAAGTGGTAGAAAAGCGAAGTAAAATAAACCAAATCAAGCAGTCGTTGGATCACCCACAACAATGACGTCTACTGTTGTGCAGAGGCGCTTGTGATTCAGGTAGGTTTTTAATGACTTGCGTCATGCAGAAAGATATAAAAAAAGGTATAAAACACCAAAAAGGTAAAAAAGGTAAAGTGTTCCCCTGTGCATAGCACCACGCCATGAAGGCATATAGGGGGTGTGGGGGTAACGCCCCACACTTTCTTGATCCGGTCGTGAGTGGGGGTGATGTGATCAGCATCACGCCCCTGACCGCCTTTACCCCCCAGGGTTTCCCCCAGGTACCCATGTTATTCGACGCTGGGTAGGCGCCGGGGCCGCTTCCACCGTTAGAAAAGTTCCCGGATTTGAACCGGCCGGGGATCGAACACGGGACCTTTAGCATGGTAGTCAGACGCGTTACCGACTTTTTTTTTTTTTTTTTTTTATTTTTATTTTTATATAAGGAAAGCCCCCTAAGCGGAAGCTTCCCCCATCACATTCACTCATATCATTTCATTCACATTTCTATAACAGGACTTTTTCAGGACAGACAATCACAAATACCCATGCCTTACCCGGGACTCGAACCCGGAACCCCTGGCGTTGTAGCGCGCTCTGCTAACCACTTCGCCACGGAGGTCGACCCGACTGAGCCACCGCGGCCAGGTATAAAACACCAGAGTTCAAAACATTTGTTGCATAGTGAGGCATCTAATTTTCTAGCTAAAACATGCATGGATAATGTTTTATTGAAAGCCCAGCTGACTTCAGGCAAATAAACAATACCTGTGGCGACTAATACCATAAGTAAATTATTAAGCAAGAAAGGGCCGACCCTTCCTTCGGACTTGGCGTTCCCACCCGAAATGTCCATGCTACGCCACTGGTCAGCAGTAAGAATAAGCGTCAAATTTGCTCCTGCCACGTAATTCGTCTGCTAAGAGGATGTTACAAGTCTTAAGAACAGATTAAGACGAGAGAAATGCAAGTTTATGATTAGTGGGAATGAATGTACAGGAAATTTAGAACCTGTTTCTTTAGAAAGCATTTACCGATATTATTTTAATGCTAACAGAACTTAACCTAACGACGAGAGCATTTACGTTTATTATTAGAAGAAAGCTGAGGGACATAAACTTAAAACATTTTGTGGAAGTAATCGCTACAACTTCACAGTATGTGTTACAGACGTAATTGCATACATAGCATGATGAAATCACGATAAAACAAAGACCGAGTCTGCTGCCACGCGCATCTTTTTTGAGGTTCCAGCAGAAAAAAGAACGTGGCAGCAGACACTACCAAAGTTTAATTGCTCCTTGTTAGAAATGAAATGGGGAAAAAAATACCTGAAAGGGAAATTCTCCAGACTCTGCAGGAATTCCTCCTACAATAATGTTTCCTGAAGAATCCCGGGTCATAGAGGGAATAGTTTTGATTGGTGGAACTGAAACAGAATGTGAAAATTACTTTTTCAACTTGTATGAAATATAATAGGCAATTCGTAAGTATTCACTTTAGGCCACATGTTCGCATGGATTGTTCCATTGTTTACAAGCACTGGTCCAAATTCTACTTCTACCCTACCCTACAGATGATTTATTAGTGTCGTCTGTCGTGTATCGTATTCGTATTACACGGGAACTGGAAAAGTTGTGTAACTGAAATCCCATACTACAAATACAGGAACGTTGGCCAAAGTCGACAGTGTTTTCTCTGACAGGGTCAGAAAAAGAAGAAGAAGAAGTACCCTACACAACATGTATTCCAAAAATGAGATTTTACTGTGACTTTATGACAAATTTCCCCATAAGTTTTGAAGCTATGTCTTGTACAAGGTGTGTAAAGGTTAACAAAATATTTGTAGAATAGCTATGCATTTCAGTACACCTAAATAAATTAAATTAAAATAATAATAATAATAAAAACTTGCTGGATATTAATTCATCTGGTGGATCGAGTGGAAATGTCTCTCTTTAACGGTATAATAATAATGATAGTTATAATAAATTTGGAATGAAATGTTTATTTTATTACGCCCTACTCTGCTACAGAGCGAAGGGCTGAAGATCGAACAGCATGGAGGTTGCAATTAACAACCTGCCCCTGGGCAGAAAATGATGAATGAATAGTAATTATTTTATATATTTTCTTTTATTCTTTTCACTTTCAAGTTTTATCAACGACCTAATACTCAGGCATGCTGCCAGAAGGTGGGCTCTGGGTTACCCCCCACCCGAAACAGTAGGCGAATTGTCCACCGCCATTTTAATTCTGTCTGTATTACACATTGTGATGACAATGAATTGAAATTATGACGTCAATAAGCAGAGAACAATGCCTGCTTCGAACCAACACAGTTTCATTCCTTCAAGCAACACAGAATGTAGAATAAAAAAATAATTAAAATAGCGGTGGACAATTTGTCTACCATTATCTTTGCCGTTGACTGTACATAAACTTTACGATAACCCCTCGTATTTTGTACTGCACGTTGACATTTTATGACTAGCAGTAGTGGCGTGCCCAAGGGGGTGTTGGTGGGGTTATAACCCCCCTATGGAATAGTATTCCTAAAAAAAAGAACGTCAAAGGTAGGAAAATATGGCAAAATGAGGGCTGACTACCAAGAAAAGGTACATATAACCCCCCCCCTTGCGAAAATCCTGGGCACGCCACTGATTAGCAGACAATCTTGTGTTTCAATTTGACCAGCGCTGCGAAGGGCTATTTTTTTCGTTCTGGTGCCAGATATCTGTGATAATACTTACCCAATGCACACACCAGAAGTGCAGCTGCTAGAATCGAACGAAACATTTTAACGGGTTCCTTCAATCAAAAAAAAGATCCTTCTTCTATATAAAAGAATATATCTTCCACACAAACATTATCTGGAAGAGCTGTTCATCTCGGAAAACTAACTATCTATGATAAAAAAAAATCCGATATTTGAAAGCACATCAAATCACTTACTCGCAAGGTAAAGTGAAATAGAACCCTCTCCAACGGCAAAATTTATATTGTGAGTTCCCGCACGTAACAGTATTTCTATATTTGACAAAAAGATAAAATCAAATAAAAAATAAATTAACAAGCGAGGGAAATATTTTTATGCCGGTTCTATTTTTTTTAATTTCTCCGTCTTTTCAACTATATTGTTGTAAACGGCATGATACAGTTCCTTCACAATAGTATTGTCATCCTTATCTTCTTTCACGGATTTTTTAATATCCTAAAGAAAGGTAAGATATAGTCTCGAATCAGATTAGCTACTCCTATCTTTGCTGCCGGTTGTTCGTATATACACGAAACTGTCCAATAAGTAGACGTATATACGACGTTCTGCGTTAATGTCCCTTATACAAATAATTACTTTTATCGTTGCTTTAAAAAAAATTATAAAACTAAGACTGAATCATCTAATGCATTCGCCACGCAATACATCGTTTCAATAATTTCTTGATATTCGTGGAAGAAAAGAGGCATCCAAGAAAGACAATAGACGTCCAAAAACGAATACTGCCTAAAATTTTCGGTGATCCCACCGGTCTATGCGGATTTTTTGTCTGAGGGGGAGAGGTGTAAGTTTAAAGTTAGTCAAAATGACCACAAATAGGACCCTTGTGAAAAATTGCAGGGCGGTGTTACGTAGTTGTGGATAAATCAGTCCCATATGGATGGATTCTACCATAGGCGTAACTCGGCGGAGCAACCGGGGGGGGGGGGGCTGTCGTAAAATGACATACGGTAAGGAAAAAATGCTCTAGCAAGTGTATTAATTGCAACTCTTTGTTTATTTTTTACATACTAAGAACTCAAAGCATTACCTTTTATATGGTACAGTTAAAAATAATGTACAGGGTGAGTCATAAGTTTCCATACAAGTGGTGAAAACGGTGACTAATATTTATTTTTCCTTTTCAGGCAGGTGAAACAATGAAAAACAGATGTCACTAACGAAGGAAGAACGGATTGACATCATTCTGTTGGCTGGGAGTGCTACCACCCGTCATGTAGCACGTACATTCAATGTAACCCACAGAACGCTGATAACCCATGACACCGTGGCCAAACTTACCAAGAAATTCAGAAGGACAGGTTCCGTCGCCGACGAAAGCAGGCCTGGAAGACCAAAGACAGCAACAGATGAAAGGAGGGTAACGCAGGTGCCACGGGTTATCTGCGTTCTGTGGGTTGCATTGGATGTACGTGCTACATGACGGGTGGTAGCACTTCCAGCCAACAGACTGATGTCAATCCGTTCTTCCTTCGTTAGTGACATCTGTTTTTCATTGGTTCACCTGCCTGAAAAGGAAAAATAAACATTAGTCACCGTTTTCACCATTTGTATGGAGACTTATGACTCACCCTGTATGTTATGTTATATGCTCTTTACAAAGGTTTTTTGAAAAATGCAACAGTGTGTCATTTTACCTGAGGTACTTAGATAAAATGACATACACATTTATAACACGTAATTGAGTCTTACATATCCATTCATATAACACGTAATTTAAACTTTTTACTTGCATACTTGTCCTTGATGTCTTTGGTACACCAGCACACTCATTGTGCGCCCACATTGAACATTGTATGCACTTCAGCCATGTTTCCTTAGGTTTCGAAAGACTGAATAAGTCTTTGCAATAGATGCATGGTGCGTCATCACTATCATGTAGCTCAGAATAATCATCGTCATTATCATCAAACTGAAGTTCAATCTTGGCTTGTCGAGCTGCCCGTCTTGATTCTAATAGTTTCTTCTCTGCAATTTTTGTCTTCACTTCATAATCCTGATTATACCTTTCAGTTGTTGCCGCTGCCATAAACATATGGTCTGGAAAGACATCAGGGTTAAAGGGCCAGATGCCTGTTTCAGAGAATACGCAAATAGCTTTGCTGAAAGTGGCAGCTTTTCCATAAGCCAAAGAAAATAAACTGCCAACTTGGTACTGTGTTACTACCCTCCCGGGATGAGTTTTCAACCATTTGCGGACTTCTTCATTGTAATATGTCTTCAACGGGTCAAAAAACGTTACATCCAAGGCTTGAAGTCGATGTGTGCATTTATAGCACGTTGCATATTGTCCTTATGCCATTACTGTCTGTCAGTTTTTCTTACCATTACTTCTGTAGCTTAAACTAATAATAAAATAAAACATTTTCAGTCTGCTGTCCATAATATCTACAATAATTCAGTTGCAATAGTGATTTTATTAATAATTAGGGCTACTGTAGCCATTACTGGTACTCCCTCTGTCCCATAATTATTGTCCAGTACACTTTTGTTTGTTGTCCCATAATAATTGTCCGATATTCAAACTGTGACATTGGTGTATACAGAAGAAGAAAAGAAAACACAAGAATGTGTCATACAACGTTATTACTCAAGGATTAGTACAAATTGGCCGATCAAGTATCCAAAAGAACCTAAATAAAAAGTTACCATTTTGGCATACCGGACAATAATTATGGGACAGAGGGAGTATTATTTACACATTGAACAACTTTCAACACTTACATTATTTTATGCCTTGGCAATAATAGAATTAATATTAAATGTGTAGGTCCACAAAATATTTACTCTGGTAAAATGACATACTATGAATACTTGCAAGATTTTACAATAATTTTATAATATGCACAATATAACCATTTCCTTACCTTATTTATACAAATGTTGGCCGGCTTATTGTAATTGTAGAAATCTGGCATCAAACAATGATCACCTCAAACTTTTACAACTCCGTATTTAAGGATTACTCTCCTATTCCGAAATCCTTTACACAATGGCACCGCCACTCACACAGGTTCTTTGTTGTCTACTACAGTACACAATCAGAGATTGAAAAGTTCTGTCCCTTGCGGCAGTAACGAGAAACTCAAGGTATGTCATTTTATCTGAGTATGTCATTTTTAGGACAGGTTCCCCTACATCACACCCAAATTTTCAGATTTACTGAAATTTACAAGTTAACCTCCTGGGACCTGAAAAGCAAACTGATTTTTTATGATTTGACAAATGTAAAAGTTATTTAGCAAATTGGCCGCGGTGGCTCAGTCGGTGTCGACCTCCGTGGCTGAGTGGTTAGCAGAGCGCACTACAACGCCAGGAGTTTCGGGTTCGAGTTCCGGGTAAGGAATGGACATTCATGTTTGTCCAGATGATAAGAAACTGAGAAACTGTAAGAATTGAAAAGTGTAAAATTGAGAAAAAGTGTGAATAGTGGGGTATACCTCTGTGTAGGGGGTATTTCCTTTTTTAAGAAAAAGAAAGTCGGTAACGCGTCTGACTACCATGCTAAAGGTCCCGGGTTCGATCCCCGGCCGGTTCAAATCCGGGAACTTTTCTAACGTTGGAAGTGGCCCCGGCCCCCACCCAGCGTCGAATGACATGGCTACCTGGGGGGGGGGTAAAGGCCGTCAGGGTCGTGATGCTGATCACATCACCCCCACTCACGACCGGATCAAGAAAGTGTGGTCTCTCCCTCCCAAAGTTCAGCTCTTAAGTTACGGGCGGGCATGTTTTCTACTCAGACCCGTAGCCAGGCAGGGGGCAGGGGGGGCTGAGCCGCCTGGAACTACCGTCAGCCCCCCCCCTTGCACTGAAGTAAAACTATTGTGTGTAATTTGTTTGCAGTGAAGAGTGAATATGTAGACAGCCGATATTATTTTGCTCACATCTTTGGTGAAGGATAAATTCAGGGAGCATGAACAGCAGCTATTACATTCGTTCATCTTATTTATAAGAAGAAGTCTTAAGTAGCGGCAAGTATTTAGGAGATTCTCTTCTCTAGACTTCAGAAAGTTCTTTCACAGGGGAGCTTCTTTATCTGTACCTTCGTTGCCACTGTTGCAATCTCCCATTTATACAGAAATCTGTGACTTTTATGTCATTATGCAAATTTCCTCCGCATCTTCGTCAAAGGTTAACAGCTCCCAAGTTTTGGGAACGAAGGTTAGTTTTATTGTTTCTGCCGGGGAGTGGAATGTACGCTAGGCACTATGATTGAATATTGCCCCTTTTTTGTTGTGTGATATCTGTATCATCAAACGTAGTATGGAGTGTGTAGTAAGGGATGATTTCAGTAGCAGCCAATTAACACTTCAAGTGATATTTTAAAAGATATGGAAAAAATGTAGTATTTGTGTGATATTTCTAAACTTTATGTAACTTAATGACCCCCCTCCCCCAACACACATAATTTACCTTAATTTAACACTGTTAAACTTTTGAAAAATGGAGTTGATTTACAAAGCCCCCCATAACTCGTGAGCCCCCCTGATAACCCTTGAGCCACCCATGGAGATCAATTCTGGCTACGGGCCTGTTTCTACTCCTTGGGATTGTTTATTCTTTTTTACTTCATTATTAGGAAATGTATGCTGGGCATAAACAGCCAAATGTAAAGCTGTAAGTTGTTGCTGTTGATGATTTTAGACTTTATGATATATGTTCGTTCAGGAATACTGTCTGTAGTGTATTTATGAACGTAGGATTGTTACTTGTTAGTCTGTAGATTCTTCAAATACAAGGTATTCAAAATTGTATTTCAAAATACTTGTATATCTCATTGCAAAAAATAGAAAATAAGCTCACCGACCTCTATGGCGGAGTGGTTAGTACAGCATATGCCAGAGGTCCCAGGTTCGAATACCAACCTGCGTGTTCTTCAGGAGTGCCCCTTCATCATTTTATCATATCACTCATCCTCAGCACGATTTGCCAAAAGTGACAGAGAAAATCTACGTAAGTAACCTAATTCAATCTATTAATCAATTGAGGGCAATTTCAGTGAGAGGCATGTGATCATTCATCACATCACTCAACCTCTGCATCCCCATGCCAGCAGACGAGAAAAAATTAACACTTAAGTGGACTTTTACGCTAAATATTAACCACATATCTGATAATTAGATTTATACATAAATTACCTCATCTTGAAATTCCTCACTCGGTAAATATGCGATATAGCCCGAACGGATTTCTTCAAATTTACAGGATAAACTACTTACTTAAATCAGATTCTGCAGCATTGTCGAAGTTCTTCGAGGTATTTTCTTTCGCGGAAACTGAAAACTTCACCATAGAATGCTGCAGAACAAGAAATAATCACTTTTTATGTAAGGAACTTGCATTTTCTGTAAAGCGACATTTTGCCATTGTTTCCATTATGTACCTGCAGATGGCGCGAGCGTCGAAAGTCACACGGTCTCGCCAGTGTTTCCAAAGGTGCCTTTCTTTTACGAGATTTTTTTTTCTTTTCTTATTTTTAACTGTGCTTACCTAACCTAACCCAACCTAACCTAACCTTGCCGGAAATGGTCAGTGGGGCTATCGTGAATGGTTCTTGGAGCTATCCGTCAATAGTTTCTGGAGCTATCGTGAATGGTTTTTTGGGGCTATCCGTCAATGGTTTGTGATGACATCATGAACACGAAAGTAGGTATTTTTGGGTGAAGAAGGTTGAAACACTGCATACCCACTCCAAATCGACAAAACACAAGCACGACGCGCGATGATTTATGACGAGTGCACGCCATATTGTCTGTTACCCAAGCGGAACAAGGGAGACAAATAATGACTCGTAATATGAAAAGTTGACACTATTTTATGGAAAAAGGCATAACTTCACCTCAAAGAATCTTCCGCAATGCAGAATAGGTAAGTATCAATGCTAAAATGAACGAAATAAACGAGTGAGAGGTGTTCGGGCTATATCGCATAATTACCCCTCACTCTTCCCCCAGTGACATCACTGCACATCCCTCCCTAGTTAGGAGAATTGCAGAAAATATCACTGTCAGCATGTTGAGTCATACTAGCTTTCAGGTACAACCTCCCCCACCCCTTTACCAAGTAATTTCTAATTCTTGCAATTTAGATTCTATTAGTGTGACAATTTACAACCACGGTGCAAAAGTAGGGGAGAAAATGTTGCATCTAGCTAGAGTATGTGCGATTGGTTAGCTTTGGTTGCTGCAAGCCAGTAGAGCAGAATTTCACCTAGTTTCATAAATTCAAGCATCACAAATTGAAACATTTTCATACAGGGTGCAGCATAAAATCGCTGCCCCTAAAATGCAAGTTGCATCCTGAACAGTGCAAACTATGCAGTAACTCGCATCAGCTCAACTATTTCACAAGTATAGCTGAAACTGGCAACTGTTTTTGTCAATCTCTGGTGGCAGGTAATGGAGTGGAAATATTCACACCACAGTGAAATGCGAAAATCAATTCATTGGCAACATCGCAGCAGGACTTATGCTGCACACTGTAAAGTCCATGAATTCTACACTTGTTCTGTTTTCAATTGTTCTATAAGGTTTTCTGTTATGTCCTAATGTTAATGACATCACAACCTATGGAACAAAATGGCGACGAGGATTAAAGAAGATAAATAATTACTACTGTAAGTAGAATTATGGTACTTAAGTCCAAGTGAGCCAGTATGGAAAAACACATAAGTTTTATACCTGCATTTGAGGCTTATAACCCAAGCCAGGATATAAATTCGTATATTAAAAGATTCAAGGCTTTTGTTGAGGCTAACGATATAGACCGTGTTAAAAATGTAAACATAAACATTGGTGATGTCTTGCCCGGTCCCCCCGGAACTTCCGGTTTAGGCCAGTCACCGTTGTTGCCAGTGCACATTCACCAGCATACGAAGTAAGAAATGAGCGCTTGTTTTCATCAATTGTGCGACGATAGTCAAGAAAGATAATTGTTAAAGTTCTACTATGAAGGAGTGGACGTCTAGAATCCGTCGGATGATCAACTGCAGAGCAGATTATTAAAATATGACGTGTCTTTGTGGCCGCCAGTTGTATAGCATACTACATACAAGTGTCTCACGCACGACGAACTCAAAACGTACAAAGGTTTAGATATATTCAATTATTTTGTAAATGGAAAAGTGAGGGAAAGATAATTGTATAAAACTAGTGATATTATTATATTATAAAGTAAAGTAGAGTAAAGTAAAGTAAAGCTTAAGTGAATCTTTGCCAACAAATCTGCACAAGTAATGACACATAACAAATGCTAAAGTAAATATATGTGCTTCCAACGTCGCCTTTCCGCCTGACGGATGTAGGGAAAACCTATGATATGGCATGCCACTTTCACTTGCACGAATATACTTTAAACAACAAGGGAGTTTTAAGATTGAAGCGACAAGCGATATCGGGATTTCGCACAGAAGCATTGGATCTAAAGCAAACCATTCACCAGCCACGCTTGCGCAAATAACAGGCCGGGGCAACACAATGCACGGTATTGATAAAACGGCCCATTCCGAGCGACAAGCGACACCTCCAATTTGTCGTGTCGCTTTAATTCGGAAGGTGTTTTTTTATTTTTGAATGTTGGTTTCCAAGAAACACGTATCGCTGCAGTCTGAAAGCTTCCTTTCGAACCAATTCATCACGAGAAAATGCACGTGTCGCTTGGACTGGACTGTTGTTTTGTCAGCACCATGCATCGTGTCGCCTCGGTCTGTTGTACTCGTATGCAAGGTGAATTGTTTCCTTTAGAGTAAAGGGGCTGTTGCTTGTCGCTTCGGGGTGTAATCTCCGTGCCACTTAAAAGTGAATCCTCAGTGATCAATAATATTTTTCGAACCGAAGCGATAAACAAGCTGCACGTGTCGCTCAGATTCCCAATGGCGTGTATTATGCCGCCTGAGACTTGATTTCCCATGAGCGGTAAATGTTTATTTATAGACTAAAAGGGCCTGTGGCGCTTGTCACTTCGGTACGAACCACTGCTGTCGCGTGTCGGTTCGGTTTGAAACCTTACTAAGAGGAGTGCTTTTCACCACAACACAATACGCAGATAAACGATCAACATGCTTAACAAAATGCAAGTCGTACAAATACTTTCCGGGTACCAATCCTTTCTTTTTCTGCTTGTATCAACAGGTTTCGTCTCTCTAAGTCCTTCGGAAACCTACGAAGTGATACTTGACTCAAAAAATTTGTTCCCGATCGAACTGTGAAACCATGTCCTACACAGTCGACACCCTATTTCCTTGTAAAAGAATCTCCACCTTGCTCTTTCATATTAACATCCATAGCACCTTAAGCGTAACCGGATGTTCGAGGGGGACCAGACGAGTGCGCATGCTCCGCAGTAGCTCCGCCTTTAACACCGTCTATACAAGAAAGGAAACGACTGTTTACTTTTATTTCTGTAATCGGTAGTTTACCATATCAAGAGCTGGAACACAGATTAAGTCCAAAGGATCCACAAGATTGCACCTTGGAGGAACTCTCTGATACATTGCGAAAAATATATGCACCGCAGGTAAATAAATGGATTCAACGATTTGCTTTTATGCAAATAAAGCAAGAGCAAGGTGAGACAGCTACATCGTACATAAATCGTTTAAAAGTTGCTGCAATAACTTGTGAGTTTACAACAGATGAATTAGACACTCGTCTTAGAGAAAAACTTGTGTTTGGACTACCCGATAGTATACTAAAAGATAGATTACTGTCAGACATGCCCAACACATTCGAAAAGGTTTGTGATGTAGTACTCCAACATGAGATAATACGCACAAATAAAAATAAAGTCAATCAAAATGCATTTTTGGTAGGTGAAAATAAACAAATACAAGGCTCACGTAGATTCGGTACAAACAATTCGTTTACTAAAGCTCATTTTTCAAAGATTCAACAAGCTACAAGAGAATCAAGATTCGGAACAAATAATGCATACAAAGACATGCCACAATCTAAACCCCATACTGCATTTAGCCAAAAATTTATATCACGACAAAATCAGGCAAAGGATATAAAATGTAAGCGCTGTGCAAGGTTAGGTTGTACATTCAAAGAGAACTGTCCTGCATTCAATGCTATTTGCAGTTTCTGTAAGAAGAAAGGACATTTTTTGGCTTCATGTTTCGAAAAAAATAAACAATGGAAGGAACCTGCAGTCAATTTATCTAGTATGTATAAAGGAAATTGGGTCATTCCATGTCAAATCATCCAGAATTTTGTGAAAATGTCACCCACCATCCCCGATTTTGATGAAATTCGGTATGCTTATAGAACTTTTGATGGTGATTACAAAATTGACAACTTTTTAAAAATTGGTCAAGGGGATCAGAAGTTACGCGCTTTTTAAGATCTCCGTTTACGCCACATTCGACTCCACTTTGAATGACACGCATTAGGTTATAAACGATCGTAACTTCCCTCGGGTTTGCCGTAGAAACTTCAAGTTTGTTATATTTTCTTCAGAATAGTATAAGCTTTCATTTAAATAACGTTTCAGATTAATGCATCAATAAGCATGTATTTTTATATATAGTTTTATGTATTTTTTTAGAAAAACGAATGACTAACTTCAAGAGCGAATTTCATGCAATGCCCCCCCTTCAATTTCCCCCCAATTTTATATGTAGGTAGCTCAGAGTGTGTACTAATGGCTGATGGAGAAATTGGGATGGGCGGTTCAGACACAGGGTGATAAAAAAATCATTTGCATAAAATGACATTAAAAGTAAATCTTATTAAAAATGCTTATGTATTTAGCACAAAGCCTGAAGTACAATATGTTTCAAGCTACAATATTCAAAATTTATGTTCACTATGTGTGAATGTAAGCATAGGCGTAACCTGGCGGGGGCAAAGGTAAGCTCTTGCCCTCTCCAAAATGTATAGATTAATTTAAAATTTACAAGTTAAATATATATTGTGATCCTCCTGGCACTTGAGGAACAAACGAATAAAGAGTAATAATTGTGATTTTTCAAATGTGTTTATCAAATAATCCTGTCCACTTTTTTATGCGATGGAAAACTTTGTGATTATCTCAACCAAAAAATAGTTTCCAAGTGACACCCATTAAGATAGGACCTCAAAATTATACTCTATGCATTGCCAATATTTCATGTACTATAAAATTGTGCTGCTCACATTTTACATGGATATTTTGACCATTTCAAACATAAAGTATTTGACTTATCACTAAGTACATATGTCCTTCCATTTGTGTTGTTAATGTTCTCACTGGACACAGCATACTTTTTGGCCAGTAGTAGGGAGTTGATGGACCAAGTGGATGCAAGAATTTAATAGCTGCATCTCCATTTTCATGTGGTCTTTTGAAGCAATCCTACAAACAAGTTGAGTCACGCACACACATGCTACTACATAACTGATTACAGTTGGAATTCGGAAAGCCACTCCTTCACAAAGTCAAACCATACAGTTACAAAACATATTACATCAGCACTTACTATTTTTGCTCTGACTGCTAAACAACTAGTGTTTGGAAGTAACTAGTTACAAAGTTACAAGTAACAGTTACTTTTTATTTAGGAATTCTAACTGTAAGTAGCTACTTTTAAAAGTAAGTTAACAACGGTAACAGAGTTACTTTTTGCAGTAGGGAAATAGCTAAATTGGACAATTCTGTTCCAGACTATAAAAAAAAAATATGCACCTTCTCCAGATGCTACGTGAAAGGATTTTCTTTGAATTGCTGGTAAGGATGCTATGCTTTGTTGCATGCTTAGAACATCCACGCTTTACTGTAATTCATTTCTAATTGTATGTGAAAACTCCATTGTTTTGGTAGACTGCTGCGTTCGTTTGGAATGTGGTTGTCCAGCTAGGAAAAAGTCATTGTCGAGGGAGTGGATCTTTGGATCTTGTTGAACTTGGAATGGAGGAGAAAGAAATAGGTGCAAAGGGAATCAATGACACCATATTCAAAATACCGTGGTCAGCACACAAAGGATTTTTTAATTATCATCGTTCAAGCAAAGCTGACTGTGTTTTCCATCATTTATTAGCAGTAATAATGTAAATATATGAATACATATTATGTACTAGAAACATAAGTAAAACATGAAAGTCTTCATGATCATTGATTGAGTGTAACGTTTACATAAATCAATGATCATTAACAGTACGTTACTGTTACAGTAACTGTAAAAGAAACTCAGTTATTTCAAAGTACCAGTAACAATAACTGAGTAAATTTTTAAATGAGTGACTGTAACTCAGTTACTTGTAAAAAGTAACTTACGGAACCTGTAAGTTCAAAATTGTGCATACTTCCTGGTACTGTTGTAGTACTTTACAATCGCTGACACATTGTACTGTGGGTTGTTGTTACCCTAGATGATTACTAAGAAATTTATGCCTTGAATACTACTTCTATAGAATTGGTACATAATTGCCACACTTGTTGCTTCATACTATAGAAGTCTATACAAGAATTTTTACTGTTCCAACCATCCCGTCACAAGGATATTTTCTGTGGAATGTGGCGAAAAAGCTCCATTTGAAAAAAACTTCAATCAGCACAAATGTGTAGTATTCATTCTTACTTCATATTACGTATCGCCATGAAGAGTAGCCAAAAAAGAACTTCCATATTGAGATAAAATGCACAAAAAGAATGTTCTTGAAGATAAATTTGCTAAACTTGGGAATGTTAATAATGATTATATATATAATCATATAATATATAAAATTTTAAAGAAACTGAAGACAGTTGAAACTAACTTAGATACAGTGGAACCTCGATTTTACGTTATCCAGGAGATCAAGCTGAAAAAAAATAATACACGGGAAAATGTAAAATCTTGGAAAATTTCTAAACAATTTGCTATGTTGGGACCACCAAGATTGAATGCAAAATGAAGGAAAATGTAAAATCGAGGAACTTAAATCTGGGTTCCACTGTAATTATTACTTCCAAATTTTAAATTAATCTATAAATTTTGGAGAGGGCAAGAGCTTACCTTTGCCCCCGCCAGGTTACGCCTATGCTTACATTCACACATAGTGAACATAAATTTTGAATATTGTAGCTTGAAACATATTGTACTTCAGGCTTTGTGCTAAATACATAAGCATTTTTAATAAGATTTACTTTTAATGTCATTTTATGCAAATGATTTTTTTATCACCCTGTGTCTGAACCGCCCATCCCAATTTCTCCATCAGCCATTAGTACACACTCTGAGCTACCTACATATAAAATTGGGGGGAAATTGAAGGGGGGGCATTGCATGAAATTCGCTCTTGAAGTTAGTCATTCGTTTTTCTAAAAAAATACATAAAACTATATATAAAAATACATGCTTATTGATGCATTAATCTGAAACGTTATTTAAATGAAAGCTTATACTATTCTGAAGAAAATAAAACAAACTTGAAGTTTCTACGGCAAACCCGAGGGAAGTTACGATCGTTTATAACCTAATGCGTGTCATTCAAAGTGGAGCCGAATGTGGCGTAAACGGAGATCTTAAAAAGCGCGTAACTTCTGATCCCCTTGACCAATTTTAAAAAAGTTGTCAATTTTGTAATCACCATCAAAAGTTCTATAAGCATACCGAAATTCATCAAAATCGGGGATGGTGGGTGACATGGCCTGGATGAATTGACGTGGAATGACCCAATTGTGAAATGAGGAACAGTAATTTGGATACCAAAGGTAATGTTTATGGAGAAAGCAATTCTCAACATAGATTATTCTCTATGCAAGAAGATAGTACGTATACTTTTTTAACTACAAACACGGAACAAATGTACAATAAGAAGGCAAACGAATCTATTTCTAATTTGCAACACGCAGCTGATCAGATTTCATTGCGAAATGAACGTTTACCTTTGTACATTGATATTATAATACAAGACCAATGTTTAGAAGCTATTGTCGATTCTGGTAGTTTTGCTAATTTCATTTCAAAAGATTTGTTAACTAATCTTATTGGCAACTTCACACTGAGTCCGCTATTAAATTCATATACGTCGATATCAGGTGAAAGATTGTGTTTATTAGGCCAATTAAACTTAAAACTTTACTATCATGGCAAAATGTACATGATGCCTTTTGTTGTTGGCGATAAGATTAATACAAATATATTAATTGGCAGAGTTGGAATGAATATATTATTTGGTGATTGGCGCAGCAAACTTCTAAATGAGTTTCCTGAAACTGATTATGTTCAAAAGGGAGATTCTACACATGCATGCTTAGGTCTAGATGCTTGTTCGAAAATTCAGCGTTCAGGCATAATGGATACTCCAAAGGTACATGTACAGAAGATTGATGACGTGGGTGAATGTTCACGAACATCAAATGTGCAAGGGCAAACTAGCAAAGTCATGATTCTGAACAAACATAAAGCCGACGTACATAATTCAAGTAATGTAAAACAAATGAACATTGAAGACTGTCGTTCACAATTACTGACATCTTTTGCAGAATTGTTTAATGAGGATATTAGTACACCCATTAAAGATTTCAAGGTATCAATACCTTTACAGAAGAATGCTAGGCCTGTGTTCAGGAAAGCGTACAGAATAGCATATTCATTACGAGATCAAATAAAAGAAGAAATAGATAATATGTGTAAGCAGAATATTATAGCACCTATAGAACATTCAGAATGGGCAGGTCCTATTGTGCCAGTTAAGAAATCAAATAATTCTATACGTATCTGTGTAGATTACTCGAAGACGGTCAATTTTCAAACCGATGGTTTAGTGTATCCTCTACCAGACTTTCCTGATATTTTACAAAAAGTTAAAATAGGAAAGTACTACACCAGGCTTGATTTACGTTCAGCATTTTTACAAGTTAGTTTGCATCCAGACTCACAAAACATATTGTGTTTAAATTATGATTCTCACTTGTACAGAATGCAACGTTTACCATTTGGTACAAATGTTTCGTCTCAGCTTTTCCAACAGGTAATTGATTCAATTTTAACAGGATTGGAAAGAGTTGCAGCATTTATTGATGATGTTATCATTTCTGGAGATAGTCTACAAGAATGTTTTCTAAGAACAAAACAAGTTCTGGAACGCTTTAAAGATTACAATGTTAAAGTCAATTTAAGTAAATCTGAATTCCTAGTGCAAGAAGTGATTTACTTAGGAAGACGTTTTACGGCAAATGGAATCACACCAACTCAAAAGCATGTGCGTGCTATTTTAGAAAGTCCAGAGCCAAAGGATAAGGTTCAACTACAAAGTTTTTTAGGGATGGTTGCATTTCAAAGCCGTTTTCTACACAACTTGTCATCTACAATACCACACCTATATCGACTTCTGAGGAAAGGCGAAAAATGGTTGTGGTCTAATCAATGTGTGTCGGAATTTAAGGCTGTTAAAGATAAGATTGTTCAGACACCTGCTATAATTCCTTTCGATCCTTCAAAAGAAATAATCCTAGAAACGGATAGTTCTTGCTACGGTGTTGGAGGACGATTAGGGCACAAGATAAATGGCGAACATCGAACAGTGGCGTGTTTTTCAGCTACACTTTCACCTGCTCAGAAGAATTACTGTCAGGGAGAAAGAGAGGCATTAGCCATTGTTTCGTCTGTGAAACATTTTTACTTATATCTGGCAGGTCAAAAATTTACAATATACACAGATTCAACGACTGCGAAATCATTGCTTGATTCGAATACACCAGTGCCAATGCAACACAATGCACGTTGGCAGAGGTGGAAAATATTCATGGCATCTCTGAATTACGAAATAGTGTATTCTAAGAAGGTTCCAATAGCAGATGCTTTGTCAAGATTACCACTACCTGAAGAATTGCAATCAGATTTGGTTTTGACAGCGTATGCAGATCTAGAAAGTTACAACCATTACGCATATCTGAGATCAAGGAGCATACAAAAAGCGATAGTTTGTTGTCTAAAATAACAATTTACGTTAAGAATGGTTGGCCAAGAGGAATTGATCCACAAATCAATGAGGAAGCAGTAGCTTTATGGAAGAAACGTCTGGAACTGTCAACAGAAGATGGATTGTTGATGTGGGGAAATAGAATTGTATTGCCAGAGACACTGCGATGCAAGTTTCTCACTCAAATTCATGGTCTGCACAGTGGCGTAGTGAGATTAAAACAGATTTGCAGAGATTTAGTTTGGTGGCCTAAAATGACTACTGACATTGAAAGTTTTGTTGCAAAATGTGATGCTTGTCAGACGAATGCAAGAGCTCCAGCAAAAGGACAATTTATATCATGGACAACGACATCACAACCCATGGAACGTGTACATGTTGATCATTTCTATTTCAATGGTTATTTATTCCTGTTGTGTGTTCATGCTCACACGAAATTTTTGAATGTTTGGCAATGTTCTAATTTAACGGCTCAGGAAGCAATTAGACATTTAAAAAGCCAATTTTACATACTTGGTTCTCCAAAAGAGTTAGTCTCAGATAATGGACAACCCTTTGCAAGTGAACAATTTAAGATGTTCTGCCAAAGGTTGGGCATTGAACTAAAGCATTCCTGCCCATATAAACCTTCGGGAAACGGTTTGGCTGAGAGAACAGTCAATACCGTGAAAAGGTATCTAACCCTCATAGGAGATTTTCCAAAAGGGGATGTTAGAAAATTAAATACTGAAGTAGAATCACTACTGCGTACAGTAATACACTGGCATAACAACACTCCATTGCCATCAACTGGAACATCTCCAAGTTCATTAATGTTTTCTTACAACACTGCAAGTAATATAATCATTAAAGATGACACTAAAAATGTTCATTATGAATGTGAGAAATTTTCAATTGGAAGTAAAGTATATTATTACTGCCCTGAAAGAAAGATATATCGGAAAGGAGAGATTATTGAAAGATGCAGTTTTTCTGTGTATAAAGTAAGAGATGTAGAAAGTGGCAGATACAGAAATGTACACTATTCATTTTTAAAGATTCTCCATGAAACAGGAGGAGATTCAAATCAGTCAGAAATATCCAAGGAATATGACGATAGTGCATATCATGCATATTTATATCCTCCAATTAAAAATGAAATGCATCGGCAGGAACTAAGCGACAGTGAAGAACACAATGCTCACAGTTCGTCTCCGAAGCAAGAAAGTAGATCATATTCGAAGGAAGCGAGCAGACTTGGTCCAGGAACAAGTTTGTCTTCGAAGGGAGGAAGTGATTTTGTAAGAAGGAAATCTGAAAGAGTAAAAAGGCCAAGAGTGTTTTACCCCTCATAAGTTTGTTTTCTCTAGAAGGGGAGAAGATTGATATATATTATAAAATACATTATTGTATGTGGTGAACTAGCAGTTATGGCCAATGTACATAGTCTGTGCATAGCAACGATTATGCATCTTGTTTATGTGTCTTATGGATGTTTAAGTTTTAATCATGTAATCCACCTTGTTACAAGTTTGAATATATTTAATTATGAAGTTCCAATCTTGAGATGTTTATTTCTGTTTATGTCATTAATATTAGGACATAACATTTTCATACATTAAGGAGTGGTATTTGCTGATATGGAACAACTGAAAAAGGCTAAGGAGTTCATTCGATAATACTATTTCATACAGTTGTGTTCACCCAGACAAAATTTTCTGGTAATAATTTAATCACATCCTCCCGAAATCCCCAATTTTCTTAGACAATCTGTTCCTCCCTTCTAAAATTTTGTCCAAAAACCAACATTATAATCATTTTGGTGTCAAATTTACCTTTGCATATTCATCATGTTGGAGTTCTCAAAGAACCCCTGTTTTAGGGATGTCTCTGCTATATATTTATTCTTAATGTTGCTGATAATTGTCCCCAAACAAAATTTAGGTCTATACATTATTGGAATTTTCACTTCAAAGTTTGTAAAATGTTGCATACAAAAGCCTAGAATTAGTCTTGAATTTGGATGTTAGAGTAGTTTTGCTCACTTGTCTGTTCATATTCTCAATACTTCAATATTTGTTAATTGCAGAACAATGAAGCAACAGCTGACTCAAAGTGAAGAAAAAATAGAAAAAATATTCTCGTATACTGAAGTAGGAGGAGTCAAGCTTCCTTTCATGTGCCAATGTGAAGCTTCATGGACAAACATAGCTGAGCGCAGGGAAAAAGAATTTCTCCAAGACACCATCTCGGACATACCAATAACATTTTCCAAGGACATTCTACACGAAGCCGATGGGAAGAATGGATTGAAAATAGAAGGACCAGAAGCTTGGAGAATGGAACACAATAAGATTCTGCAGAAAATAAAAGACAGGAACTTAAAGTTGCAAGCAGAAAGAATACAAAGGGAATTCAAACGACAAGAAAATGAAAGAGAAATACAGCAAAGAATGAGAAAGATAAAATCCTTCAATGTTTCAGATGACTGTCAGGATATCCTCAGAAGTGAGAAATCAGCACCAGTCATTTCACCTACAGTGCATGTTAAAAAGAGAATGCATATGAAAACCACACAAAGTGAGCCTGCTATTAAGACATCGCCACCAGTAATAGAGGGAGAAGTTAGTGGCATTAAATCCAGTCCATCTTGTAAAGGAGGTAAGTGAAGATGTATCAATTAATTTCTGGAAATTCCGTGTATTTGTATCTAAGTCTCATAATCGTAGGAAACAAGAATATGCAATTACAATGGTCTGGTATTGGTCAGAGCAAGGACAACAAGCACAATGTACCCTTCTGTAAACAAACTACAACCCCTTGAAGAGATTTCAACAACATTACTGGAAGCGAGAGGAGATGGTATCCCTGCTAGCAAAATTTCCACAAAGCATCTCCCATCTGTCTCATTGTCACCATGTTATACCATAGGAGCATCACCCCCAGCTAACTCCAAGGCTTGACCAAACATCCTTCCAGCTAACATTTTCCACTTCAAGTGCTTCTCAACAGTTGGATAAATCTTGCATTTGTCAATTCTTTTATAACTATAACATTCAAGTGTAATGTATGCATAAACAAACCAAAAAAGAGGACTATATTCAATTATGCCCTTTTCCAAAAAAAATCTCTATAAGAGGCAGTGTTCATGAATGTTTCACATTATATTTATAGCAATGCTAATTTTTCATGTATCTACGTATTGCTTGCATTGTAGAATTATTTCTCTTGAAAAGTGTATGGCTCTTACAAGCACATAAACACAATTTTCAGTATAACATCTTGGGAGAATACACGCTCCCTTCATCAGACATTTATTCTCATTTGATTGATGAAACGAGAATGAATGTCGGATGAAGGGAGCATGTGTTCTCCAGAAATGTTACACCGAAAATTGTGTTTATGTTCTTGTAAGAACCGTAAACTACAAGAGAAATAGCAATAATAATGAAATGACAGAATTGTGTAAACTGTTTATAGAAAAATAGGGTTGGTAAAATTATATGATCATCCATGCCCAGGTCAGAACTTGAACTCACAACCTTTGGAGTGCTAATCACTCAACACGCTCGTATACCAAGGTAGCAGGGGTTTATCCAGAATTTTCAATTTGGAGTATGTAAGTCCAAATTTAGGGGAATGTAAGAGTAAACTTCGAACCAAAATTACCATAAATTGGGCCTTTGTGAAAAATATTTGGGGAATATTGAGGAAATTGGGGGGTATGTGGGAAGGAAAAAATCTGTCCCATCCAGTGCTAGAAGCGGGGGATGCTTACTTCAAATTTGCATAAAGGTTCTTCTCATTTAAGATGATAATTTGTGTAAGCATCCTCGCCACTTCTTGCACTGCATCTTCCAGCTAGGAATATCCACTTTGAACACTAGTCCCATCCATAGTAAACACTCAATAGTTTGCCAATAAGAAAAGTGACAAGAATTCTCCTACAGAATAATTAAAAGTAACAGCTGTTCAAAATTGTAATATTACTGTGATACACCAGCTAATTCTGATATAGTGCAAGTCTAACACACTTTCACAGCTCCAAAACCAAGTGTGAAGTTATCAAGGCAAACAAGATTGCTCCCAAAACTAAAAAGGTCAACCCAGAATACACCACATTCTCCAGTAGGAAGTGGGGAAGATGCCAGCTGCCAAGCTACAGTGGAATTTCCGTGGGACCAAGAAGAAGTGAAGAGAGTATTGGAGAAAAGGCGAGCAATGAGAAATAGCTTCATTAAGCCAATGTAAGTGTTGAAAATCAGAATTGATATGTGTGTGTGTGTGTCTCTCTCTCTCTCTCTCTCTCTCTTTGTTTTATGATTATTTTTTACTTTAATATAATTTTCAGTGCGTTTTTTAACCATTCCTTTGCTTGTTTGGGGGAACAACACATTCTATTTCCAACAACGTACTATGGTAAGTTGCTTTTTCATATTTCTTGTAAAATATAATTTTTCAAAACTGAAAAATTCCAGAAACTTTGTTCAAATATTTTGGTTATTAGCTACTCCCAAAGGTTAAAAATTTGCAATCAGAGAGGAAGGTGAACTATCCAGAAAAGGGGGAGGGGATTTTCTCTTCATAGAACCTCATTAATACATTTAAATCTAGTAATGCCAATGTGACATATCCATGTATCCTAGAGTATTTTGCTACACTTTAAATTCTTTTCTTATTAAATAAAAGAATATATATCAAGAATGTTGTCCCATTGTCTGCAATTTTCACTATTTAGTTATATCGTTACACATCACTGTTCACCGCAATAGTATTTACTATTTCTTTTTAAAAATGATGTTTTCATATTACATGTCAACTTGTATTCACTTGCAAATTAAGAAGAACTACTAATTTCTAACTAGTTTGTAATGTACAATGTTTATATTCATCATCATCATCATCCTTCACCATTTCCTGCCTCTGGCTGGGTCGGCATAGAAGCCAAGCCTCTCCATTTTCTTCTGGTCTTCCACCACTCCTGTCTTTCCACGGTGTTCCAATCTTGTCCTCTTCTCCGAACACTATCCACTATCTGCTCTTTCCACCGACATCTTGGTCTCCCCCCTGACCTTATTCCCACTCCTTGTGCATTGTAAGCTCTTACTGTAGTCTTTCTACATCCATCCTCTTCGTGTGTCCGAACCATCTCATCTGTCTTGGAGCTTCACCAGCCCACTGTCTGTCGGATCTCCTCATTCCTTATTTTATCCCTTCTAGTCTTCCCCAATATACTCCTTAAAATTATCTCCACTGCCTGCATCTTTCTTTCGTCTCTCTCTGTCATTGTCCAAGTCTCTGCTCCATACGTAATTATTGACACATAGTACGTGTTATATACAGGGAGGTTATTTCAGTCGTTCACCGCCAGCGTGGCGGCCGTTCAGCAGACTCTTCATGCAACAGGTCCCGGCAAATTGCATTACAGGAAGTCCGTAACAGAAACCGCTTGTTTTCTAATGTTTCCACTTTTCACAATTACAGTTACAATTACAATTGAAATAAGCACGTACCTTGTCGCAAGGATGCTGGAAAAGGTGTCCTCGCAATTACAAATATTTCTGGCACATTATTTCTGACATCTAATCTTAGATTAGTCATCGCTACTTTATCCTCAGTTGTCGCGACAGCGCCGGCAGCTTATCGGAGGTTGGGTGAGTTGTCAGCCGCGAGAGGGCGCTTCATACTGCACGTGTCGGCAGTGATGCCAACCGTAGGGACATGTCCCTACGCATAGGGACTTTTCACTAAATTTCGCCCGCGTAGGAACGTAGGGACAGATTTTGCCAAATGAGGGAAAACGTAGGTACTTTTTTCAATCTTGGTAAATTACATTTTATGAATTTGTTTATCTGGATACTTTAGCGAGGAGGAGAAAAAAGAACTAACTAACAGATCTCCATCAGAATTTTGGAACATGTTATCGGTTACCAAAAACTTTCAAGGCAAGTTCCTTTTTGAAAACATTTCCACTCTCGCGAAAATAGTGCTAACATTGCCGCATTCTAACGCGGAAACGGAAAGAATATTTTCAATGTTAAGTGATACAAAAACAAAAAAGGGAAATAAAATGGGACCAAAATTGTTAAAGAATGCAGGAAATACAGCATCACCAACCAACATCTATCTCTTCACAGCAGCAGCATGTATGACTTCAAATAACATAATCAACAGTAAACGACTCAACATTATTCATTAGGGGTGTGCTGGATTCTTTACTTTAAAAAGTCGTTAATTCTCGACGTTTTCTGCCTTGTAAGTTTCTGGAACTTATCGAAAGTTGTAAGTTTTTATTCTAGAAATGCAAAAACAATCACTTAAAGTGAAAATGACTTGTAAAATTCGAGATTTCCAGTGCTTCGGGAAATTTCGAACATTTCCCGTCCCGAAAATTTTCCGACTTGGTCGGGAAATTGCAAATTTTTCAGTCCCGAATGTCGGGATTTAAAAAAATTACCGTCCCGATCCCGTCCCGACCCAAAAAATTCTGTCCCGCACAACCCTATTATTCATTAAGGCAAGAATTTACAATACCGGACCCTTCTGTAATTTCTATGCTACGTCTTATACTCACGAAATAATTATTCGTGATGATTTATCTCAAATTAACATGTTGGGGTGAGGGGGAAAAATGTTCATTAACGTGTAGAAGTTGTAAAATAAGCTTTTCAATTCTTGCAATGATTCTCCGTATACAAGTATGGTAGCCATATTTGTTGATATGAACAAATTACAATTAGTTACGCTGTCTACAGCGTTGCCACACTGTTGATTTCATACTTGGAGAGCATGGATCGTGTAAGAATGGCGGAAGAGAACAGTAAAAAAGTTGTTAATGTTGTACAGATTGTTAGGTGGAGTGTGCAGGAGGATGGCTGTGGGCTAATTAATAAACTTATGGATTTCAGTATATTGCCCAAAGAACGTGCTTACATGTGACAGCGACAATCACGATGTAGAAGAACTGATTTGATTACAGGTAAATTTGGCAACAGTACATCAATCATAAAATTGCAGGATACGAAAATAGCGTCTTCGATGATGAACGTTTCCCGTTAAAGTGCTACGAAAATAATATTTTTTATCGGTTCGTAATCACAATTACCGCAAAACCATTCAGGAATAGCCCCACTGACCATTCTCGGTAAGTTTAGGTTAAGTTAGGTTAGGCAAACATAGTTAAAATTTGGGCTCGAAAAAAAACATGCATGGGTAGCCCAACAAACCATTGACGGATAGCCCCACGAACCATTCAGGTACGGTTAGGTTAGGTTAGGATAGGCAAACATAGTTAAAATTTGGGGTCGTAGTAATATCAGGAATGTATATTTCGTTTTTTAAGTATTGGAAACACAAAATCTTCCGGTAAATAATAAGCAATCGTGCCGATCGCGGACCACTCAATGTCACTTATTTTGCAATTTCTACACGTGACCCCCCAAATCTTAACTTGAAATTCGTGATTAGGAGGCCTCAATTAGTGAGTATGCAAAATATTACAAAAATCGGGGAGGGGTCATGTATTGTAAATTCGCTCCTTCATTAATTGTGGAAGCACCGAGCAGAAAGATTTGGTAAGTAAATGTGTATATTTTATCTTCTGTTTTGCATGCTAATGAGGTGTTGTTTTTTTAGTTACTTTACTTGGCGTAGGGACATTTGGTCAGTTGTAGGGACATTTTGACTACGTCTGTAGGGACATTGCTGAAAAATGGTTAGCAACACTGTCGGCTACCAGACGTCAGTGTTCGTTCATGTTCAATTCTGTTTGCGTTCAACAGTACGCGTGTTGCTTATACTGTGTTATTGTAATGTGCTACTCATGGCCAGTGCTTTATTGTGTGTTAATTGTTATTCATTCATTACTTATGTCGTTAAACAAATATAGTCTTGAACAGAGAGTTTTTATGTACGATAATTACGTGAAAACGAATTCTTGCAGAAAAGTGGTCAGGCAATTACGAGACACAGGATCTCTTGAACCTAAGAAACGTGTTGTATTGCTGTTGAAGTAGGTCATTTTCAACATCTCTTATAACACAGGAGGTTAGTGATCATCATTATTATTACTTTTAAATATCATTTTACGCTTTCGGTTTGCTTTATGCGCCGGGATGCTGTCTTCCCTTTCTGTCAACTGAGGTTAAGTAGCGATGTCTAATCTAAGATTAGATGTCAGAAATAAGGTGCCAGAAATATTTGTATGTGGGAGGACACCTTTTCCAGCATCCTTGCGACAAGGTACGTGCTTATTTCAATTGTAATTGTAACTGTAATTGTGAAAAGTGGAAACATTACAAAACAAGCAGTTTCTGTTACGGACTTCCTGAACGCAATTTGCCGGGACCTGTTGCATGAAGAGTCCGCCGACCGGCCGCCACGCTGGCGGTGAACGACTGAAATAACCTCCCTGTATTACCTTCTTGCATTTCATAGGTATATACCTGTTCCATATTAATCTTCAAACACTTTGATAGAGTCCACCACCCATTTGTCCTCTTCTGTTTACCTACTCATCTATTCTTTCACTTCTCTCAATTATGCTTCATAGATATTTGAAGCTCTTCACTACCCTCAACTCTTCCATGTTCATCTTTATTCTTGGTTCATTTCTGGCTCTGTTTCTTGTTGTTATTAGCACCTCACTCTTTTCTGCACTGAATTTAATTCCTGCTCTTCTGATTTCCTCATTCCAACTATCAAGCTGTCTCTGTACTTCTTCTTCGCTGTTTCACCATATTAAAAAGTCATCAGCGAACAACAGCACCTTCATCTCTTCCTCTCCTATCTTCTTCCCCACCTCTTCGTTAATTGCATCCATTGTAATTATGAAGAGCAGTGGGGAAACAGCACTTCCCTGTTCTAGTCCATTACTTATACTGAAACACTCCGTTCTTCCCACTGGTGTCTTCACACAGCTCTGGCTGGCACCTGCATTCAACACACTATCCCTTCCTCGGCTCATTTCTCTCTTAGAGTTTTCCTTATCTTTGTTCTGCCCATGCTATCATATGCCTCTTCTATATCTAGGAATGCCATAATCAAATCATTTCCATACTCATAGTGCCTTTCCTGTAATTGCCTTATGGTGAATATCAGATCTATTGTTGATCTGCCTCTTCTAAATCCATACTGTTTCTTCCTCATGATCAGATCTGTTACTTCACATATTCTTTTCTCTAATATTTTCTCATACACCTTAGCTGAGTGGCACATTAGTGTTATTCCTCTGTAATTTTTACATTTATTTCTGTCCCGCTTCTTGAATTTGAGAACAATTAGTTCCTTTGCCCAATCTCTCAGCACTTCTCTCTCTTGCCACACTGTTTTCACTACTCTGTACAGCCACTGTACGCCAATCACTCCTGCTCCTAGGATCATTCCACTGGCACTTCATCTATTCCAGGTGCTCTATCTCTCTTCATTCTCTTCAGTGCTTCCTCCCCTTCCATCCAACCGAGATTCATTTTCTCTCCATGTCTTCTTTTTCCTTAGCTTCTTCACGTTCATTTCCTTTTTTCACATTCAGCAATTTCTAAAAATAATTTCTCCACATTCTCCTTATTTCTTCATCCTCTTCTACCTACGTTTCCCCATTAATCCCTTAACTTGCAGCTGCGTTTCTTCCTTCTCTCACTAATCCATACAATACTTTCTTGTTCCCATCTACATCTTTTTCTAGCACTTTCGTCCATTCTTCCATTCAGTTACTTCTTTCCTCCTTTAACCTCTTAACTGGGTAATTTCCTCGTCGAAAGCCCAATCTGCCCTGGAAATTTTTGTTGATAAATTGATGAATTTCGTAAACCAATATTTGAGTTAATATTTCTGTGCTCCATGGCATACCATTTAGGTATTGTTTATTCTTTTATTGGTCCTTCTTGTACATTTTACAATATGCGAGATTTACAACTACAATATATCTCGGATTTCCTCAGCAGGAAAAACACGCCGTCGCTTCCGATTTGCCCGAGCCATTATTGCATACGCGATAGAACTGAACGTCGGGCTATGTTCGTTGCTTCCCGCTAACTCTAACTGTTACAACAGTCTGGAAGTCAGAGCCATCTGGTGAAACAAAGAAGAAAGTAATTGTACGAAGTATCTCGTCATACACAACAGATATCAGCAGTAAGAACATGAGAACGTAGTATCCCGTCATGCCCATTATAAATCAGTAGAGCCAGAACGGAGTATTACGTCATACCCAGTTAAGAGGTTAATACTGTTCTTGCCTCTTTCTTCTTTTCCATGTACTCTTTTCATGCACTTTGTGATTTAACTTTAAATCACTTTCTAAATGCATCGTTTTTGTTTTTTACTGCCTCTCTAGTTCTTTCATTCCACCATGGCATTTCTTTCTTCTTTTCTTGGTTGTCCTTCCACATACCTTTTCAGCTGCCTCTAGTAATTCTGTCTTAAATTCGTTCTGTTTCTACTCCTTTTGGTTCATCTCTTTTACTTTAGTACACAATATTTATTGATATTTCTCTTTTAACATCCCCATTCTTTCTTATATTTTCCATCCCCTCACATCTACTAGTAGCCTGTGGTCAATAAGTTCTCACTGGGTATTATTTTAATGTTGTTTATTATCATCTTTACTTCCTTTTTTACCAATATATAATCTATTACAGACGTCTTTTTTCATTATTCCAACTGTATCTTGTAATTTTATGGCTGTCATATTTCTTCTTAAACCAGTTATTGCCTACTAATAGTCAGTTTCTGTTACGAAAGTCCAGTAGCCCCCTTCCTTACTCATTCCTCTGTCTCCATCCATCTGCTCCCAGTATTTCTGCACACCCTATCCTGTCTCTTCCCACTTGTGCATTAAAATCACACATCATAATTTGCCATTCCTTTCCTACATGTTTTTCCAAATCTTCTTCAAATTCTTCTTTCTCCTCCCTTGTACATCCTACTTGCGGGTCATACACTTGGATCATTTCTATTACTTTTCCTCTTACATTCATTTTTAGTTTTATTATTCTGTCATTTACCCTTTCTACTTCTTCTCTTATTCCACTTCTGACTACAAATCCAACCCCACTTCTCCTGCCCTCTTTGGTACCTGCCCAGTACAGTTTATAGTCTTTCCTCAATTTCATTTCTCCTCTTCCTTTTCATTTCATTTCACTCATTACAAAGATGTCGGTGCCACCTGTGAGTTCTCAGGTAGACCCTTGTTATTTGGTCAGGGTTTCAACTCCCTTAGCCTTTCTGGATTCCGCCAGGTCCACAAGGCAGTGGGGGCAAACACTTTTATCTGAGGGGGGGTTTCACTATCTGCCAGCTGTGACCCGTCCAGTAACTCAGGCTTGCACTGTTCATATGAACAGTAAAATATAAGTTTAGTATTAAACATAAACATTTAATCAAATGTGCAAATCAACAGAGCATAACCTTATGTTGCCCCTGGTGACCTGATGCTGACGAAGACTAAATACCTCACCTTCCTAGGGTTACCAGACGTCCAGTTTTTCCCGGACATGTCCTACATTTTAGTCTTATTTCCGGCATCCGGGAGAAATTTGAAAAATATCATAAATGTCCTACATTTTCAACGTCGCGTAATATTAATTAGGAAAATACATGCATCAGTTAAATAAAGAGAAATCATACAAGTTACAAGTCTATGGACTGCACTCCCAATTACATTGTCACATCTGATGATGTCACTGTTCACTGCCTGAGTGGAATTTCTTGCCTTAGGGTTCATACTGATGGAACAAGGTGTTTCCATTCTTATTCAATATTTTGACTGTAAAGCACGGGGTATAGACATCAAAGTTATTGAACTAGAAACTACCCTGGATTAAACTTCTGGAACCATTTCAAGTGACGGTAATTGCTGAATATTTGCTTGCTATTCCAGGTCATAATGAGAGAGTATATTCATTACCATCAGCATAACAGAGCCATGGGAGAAATATTCTTTTCAAAAATCTGTAAAAAGCTTGATACTGGGGTTCAGTATAATTTCAAAGAGTTTGACTGTTCAGTCTCTCAAATATATTTTGACTAAACATAAAATTTTGATAAAAATTGACTCCTCTGAGAAGTTAAAACATGTAGTAAGAAATTCATTGTTTAGTATTGATTAAAAGTTTGAACATTTTTCAATTAAAAAAACATTAAGAAATCATATTTTTTTAAAAGCTGAAAATTTTAAATTTCTTTGTAACATGTTCTGGAAATGTGTATTATTTATTGTGAATGTTTTGTGTCCTACATTTTGCGACATTATGTCCTACTTTTCCTTACAGCGACCTGCCAACCCTAGCCCTTCCCCCCAACACACACATGTATATTTTACTCGTTCTGCCCATAGGATCCAAATATGGAACTTGGACTGGAAGAAGATTGTACAAAACCGAAACATAGAACATTTGTGGTCATAATCATAATCATTGTCACCATACAATTTTATTGGACTTACAGCTTTACATGGCTTTTTATGCCCAGCATACATCTTGAATACATACATATGCACTTTTGCTATAAATTTCTACACATCAAATTCAAATATATTCTTAAATGACATGTTTGCAAAAATAATAATTCATTATGAAAATATCTTCTTTCAGTTAGTTCAGACAAGTTTCAACTTGTCTCAGAAAAGCAAGTATAATGTATCCAATGTGAATATTTGGTGAATACAATAATGAAACCATATTTAAAGAAAAAGGCACATTGATTTTGGATAATTCTTGGACTAAAATCTTTCGTTAGCCTGCATGAATAGGATCTAATCGCTCCTTGCATGACCACAGTCAAAATTTGGAGATTTTAAAATGCGTATTTAAATAAATAATGATAAGTTATCATATGACCATTTCTTAGCCTATTTATTACAATAATTGCATTCCTAGATCCTTTACAATTATAAAACCAAGGTGTCTTTCTTTTGTGTTATACATTCTTGGTATGCCAAGTGGGGATGAAGGTATTGAGTATGCAAGTAATGATTGCAAAATACAGATCACATGAAATTACATTTTTATCAGTTAGTGGGTAGATAAAAAAAAGTTTGACATGCTATTGTATATATTAGGAATAAATGTTCATATGTGAAACCTTTAATGCTAACATATGTAATAATTAATATTTTACAGACGAATTTCAATGAAACATCTTGTTAAACATACGGACGGAGAAGGCGAGCCTGATCTAAAGCTAACTGAACAAAATGAATCTATTTTTCCACCTAATGTCATAGCTAAGCAGATATTAGAGCAAGGACCAGGCGAAGGTCCATGGACTGATAAAGCAAAGATAATGAATGTGCGAGAGAAAATAAACAAAGAACTTTTCACTTTCACAACATCTTCTTCGGGTACAAGGCTTCAATTTGATGACGGCGACACGTACAAAAAGGTTCTGCCAGATATCATTCCACCGTCAATGTCAACTCCTGCCACGCTCACCGTCCGCAAGTTGCACTGGCTAGCCGAGCCACAGAAGGAACCTATGATAAGAAGTGAAAGCAGTAAACAAGCAGATGGAACAGAGTTAAGAAAAAAACTATGGGGGGAAGGACAGGAGTTAGTTAAAAGCCTTTGCAAGGCGGAAGAGGGTCTCTTGAGGGACAGTGACGGTGACGAACCAGAAGACAATGATGCTTGGAAAGGTATACCGGAATTTCCTGCAAGTCCCGCGGAACTTGACAAATGGATGCCGGACGGTATCCTGCTGATAGATAAGTGGCGTCATAAATCGTGCTTGAACACCTATGCACTGAAAGAGGTCACGGCTGCCATGCTTCTCCAGATGTTAACAGACCCTGTAGTCGGAGATTCTGATAGATTAAGAGGAGTAGCCACAATAATCCGTGTTTTTGCAGATTGCCATCGGGTTAGCTCCCACATCTCCAAGGATAACCTTCACATAGCAAAGTTGCATCAAGATCTTCTCCAATCTAAAGGCCTGATTCCTGCCCTGGTTCAAATTGCACAATCTTCTGCTGTTGGCATCCGTTGCGCAGGTGGTATGCTGCTTGCTTGCTTGAACCCTGATGACAAGGCAGCTCATCAAGCCTTGCTGGATTCCTTCACTACCGAAGTAGCAATAGATAAATACTTTTCTGCTATATTACTGGTAAGCACAATTATACTCTTCTTTTTCAACTGGTAGTCTCTCCTATCACTAATTTCACTAGTTTTGTTTCTGAATGGAGTTTCCTTGACATAGAAATATTTGGTTAAGGCTTTTTGAAGTTGAATTTTATTATGTAGTGTCGCTTTTCTGCAAATTTTTGGCTAATCGCGACAATGAGGATGAATGATGATATGAAATAGATAAAGGGACACTCACGAACCCAGGACCCCGGACATCAAATGCTAACCACTCTGCTTCAGAGATTGGCTACATGGTTAAGGCAAAGTGGTTGCTTTCAAAAGACTTCATGATATATTTTCATATATTAAATTTATGTAAAATAATTGTTTGAAATACTTATGCACTTGAGTGTGAATACTTTTGGCATATGTATATTGAAGTAAGAAAAAATTCCATTCTGTTGTACGTGTACGTACGTCTGTGTACGTGCGTGCATGAATCCATAACTGAGTGCAAATTCAAGTACTGAGGAGTAGTAATAACAGATAAAGATAATACTCAACAGAAAATTAAATGTAGATTTAATTTAGGTAATTTGGCTAATTTGCTGGTCTGGTATGTTTTCAGACATTCTCACCAATTTAAAGATTTATTTATTTGGTGTTTTAAGTCCAAGGCTAATCAGGACTGGATCTACAGTTTAAAGTGGGATCCGAACCACTATGTGCCTCCACTGGGTAATAAACGTGGAACTCCATCAGGAGGCACCAATTTAAAGATTATGATGGAATACTGTGAGGGACCTATCACCAAGTAACATGTGTCACATGTCACATGATAATCAACCAAGCAAATGCAGGTTTGTGTAAAACATCATGCCACTTTGGTGTGAAATATTGCTTCCAATTGCTTCATTCCCAAGTTTTGCTTGCCAGTTTGGTGTGAAATCTACTGAAGAGTTATCCTACAAGCGGTTTTCCCTCGATTCAATTAAATTACTGATGCTTGCTTCAGCTTTCAGGTGGAGGTTCAAAAGACAGATGAAAACTATACAAAGTGTTCAATAAGTGACATTTTCATACCTTAATATTAGTGTACTGTTCCAGTACAATACAGTACGTAAAATGTATTTGTTATACTCCCAGGCACTTTGTGGAGTTTTCAACTGGAAAGCATTGAATGCAATTTTAGATTTTTGGCTGCCTGCATTCAGAAAGAAGGATATTCAATTAGCTCTCTATGCCCTCCGGAAGTTCAGCATCCACAGTCCAGTTGTTGGGGCCAGTCTCGCAGAGCACTTGGGAAACACAAATTACGATGTTCGCATCAAGACATGCCTCACATTTCCATTCGTTAAGGTAAGTCTGCAGAGAAAACTTGCCACATTTACATGTTGTGGTAAATTGGTTAATATGTTAATGTGGACCAAAATCACTAGTTGTTATTTTAATTGAGAGTCTGTTGTTTCAATATTTTTTGGTGGTTTTCTTCTGTGACATGCATATCCGAGTGGTTGTAAACTTCCACATCTGGCCATGACTATAATATTCATCTCATTTCTCCAAAAATACTGTTGATATTTTATTACTGTTTTCTTTTTTCATTTATGTGTATATCAAGATATGCCATACTTGAATTACAACAATATATGAGTATTGCATGCTTGACAAAAGCTGTTTTATTTATAAAGCAAGAGTTTTTCAAATATGCAGAAATGTACAAAAAATATCACAGGATGATTGATTGATTGGGTGTTTTAAGTCCATTTTATGCACAGTAAGGCTAACTAATCGGGACTGGACCTACAGTTTAAAGTGGGATCCGAACCACTATGTGCCTCCACCGGGTATCGAACCTGGGACCCCTTGATTACAAGGCGACGACGTATCCACTGCGCCACCGTGGAGAATGAGAACCATTTGCTAAAGAGAAATGAAGTTTGTTTTGTTTTGGAGAGAAAAGCCTGAATTTTAGCATTCGACTTGCAAACATTCAAAATTGGAACAAATGCACACTAATCTTACTTTTTCCAAGTATACCTAGGTACATTATAGTGAAAAATTTTGTTTGCAATGATTTTTATTTTTATTTAGCATCGCTTTTCTGTCACTTTTGGCTAATTGTGATGATGAGGATGAGTGATATGATGAAACTGATGAAGGGACACTTACAAAGAACCCTCACCCAGGCTAGGATTTGAACCTGAGACCCCCAGGCCTTGTGGAGATCAGTATTGTTTGCAATAAGTTGTCAAAATTTTCAACATAACTTTATACGATTGTATTCCGTAACAGTACTATATTTGATAATTTTTGTATTTACTTCAGTATATTATAAGGGTCACAGGAAATCTCCATTTAGGAATATTGTTGTAAAATTTAAATTTTCTTATTTTTATTTTTCTGCTAACTGTACTTAATGGGGTGCATGCTTGAAAACTTCTCAGACACAGCTTTAAAGGCTGTTTCATATCATCACAACTTTTTTTAGATATATAATATAGGGCTGAGTTGAATCCAAAATTAAGTTTCAGGGTATCCATATTGTTTGGAAGTGATGCAACCATCAGATGTTCGTTTCCTTCCATGGACCATGGACAATAGATGAAGAGATTCTGTTTGTTAGACTTTCTTGAAGGTGAATACCAACAGACATCGTTGACAACCAACGTTCTACAAAAGAGACCAGATCATCTTCCTTCCAGTGTCCTGCTTCTTGATGACAGTACAAGACCCCACATGGCAACAACAAGAGCAGGCCGCTTTGCAAAGTTTGTCTGGAATGCCTAAATCTCCTCTTCCCTACAGTCCTGACCTGGCCCTCAGCACAGTTCTTCTCAGCTTTGAAGAATGAACAGTGCAGAATGAGTCCATCTTTATCTTCTGCCAACAGAATGGACATTCCTTTAGCTAAAAGAATTTTGAAGCTTATTTTTTGACACCCTTATACCGAGCATTCCCTGACATTCACTACAAGACTCAGTGGCAAGCGACCCGGTGTCAGCGCTTGTCTTTCCTGGTGAACGGGTCCGCAACAGTCGCAAGCTACAGTCTGTTTTTTTTCGCTCTCCCTGCCTTCGCTCTCTTTCCCTTTCTGTTGATGTTGCAGACTGATGCTAGTATAATCCTCCCTCGGAAGTTGTGTTGTGTCGTGTCCGTGTGTTGAAGATTGTGGCTTAATATGGCACCACAAAAGTTTACATTACAACAAAGGATTTATCTTGTCGAGTGTTACTTCGGAAAGAGGAATTGTGGAGAAGTGCGACGACATTTTGCAACAAAATTTCCTGGTGTTCCCGTTCCACATAGGACTACTATATTAAACCTCATAAAAAAGTTTAGAGTAACAGGGTCAGTTCTGAATAAAAGTGGAAAGAAAAACCCACGTGTACTTACTGAGGAAAAACTCGATGAGATAGGACAAAGGTTAGAACAGTCTCCTCGGAAATCTATCCGCCGCCTCTCACAAGAAACGGGTGTTTCAAAAACCACAGCATTTAGAGCCATTAAAATTCTTAAATCTAAAAATAAAAAAATCTAAAAAATAAAGTATAAAAAGACAATCCGCACATCATCCATGAGTTAAAAGAGAGTATTGTGCGAGAAATCGGGAGAATTACAGTAGACGAACTTGCACGTGTAAATGCCAATTTCCTTCGAAGATGCCAGGAATGTGTTGCAACACAGGGACATCATTTTCAACACCTTCTGTAGTCATGGTTAGTACACAATATGAAAACTGTAATTTTAATAGCAGACTCAAGCGACTGTTGCGGAACCCGTTCACCGGGAAAGACAAAGTGCTGACACCGGGCCGCTTGCCGCCAAGTCTTGTAGCGAATGTCAGGGAATGCTCTGTATAACTACAAAGAACATTTTGTCAATTCCGAGTTATCCAGAACAGTTATAATCCTCATTAGATTAATAGCAATGAAGATGGGTACTGATAAGATAAAATAGAAATAAGAACAAACAAAATATCCATGTCCTAGCCACATTCTTCAGAACACGATCACGGCAGTGAAGACTGAAATGCTGGTTTTCTTACGGCAAACTTTACAGCCAAAACAAATTTTCCGATATTCCACCTTTAAATTAACTCAGAGAAAAAACTTCACTATCAATGTACCTTTTTGCGAACCATATGCTTTATCTTTCAGGGGTCGTTGACAAGGGATGTCCAATCACGGTTACTACAACTGGTGGCAACAGACTGGCACATCGCTGTACGCATTGCAGCTGCCAGGGCTCTTGGTTTTGCAGGCTTTGGCCATTTGGTAAACAACCACATCGTTGGGCTTCTGTCTTCCGAGGGAACGGAAGACGTGATGGAAGGATTGAGGCTTGTTTGTTTACTTGGTAACTGTTATCAATTGTAATTAACGAGTTGTATCTTATTTTGCAACTGCTGAGAGTTAGAAAGACCAACAGTGATGGGTTAGTATTGTAACATGTTCATACTTCAACGGAATGGATTTTCTCGAAATGCATTATGAAGACTAACTACATACTTGGTTGCAATGACACCAATCATATATATTTGTATTGATGTTATTTTCTGCTACTTCTCGCTAAGTGATGATGAGGAAGGATGGATGATGAAGGGGCACTTCAGGCCAGGACTCGAACCCAGAACCTTCTGGATCATAAGTTGAACAGTCCATGGGCTGCGCCACAAAACATAATTTGGAAAGCCATAGAAAACTGCATTAAAGTTTGGTAAGTTTATCTGTTGATAGGCTAATTGACTTTTATATGGGATGTGAAACAATGACTTACCCCTCCACCAGGAATCGAATTTCAGACTCCTTAATGCAAGGTGATAATGTTACCACTATGCTATCAAGGAGCTAATCACATACAACTTGATCGAGAGGAGAAAAACCTCTGGATCTGTCGTCGAATTTTCGACTGTAAGCAAGTGGGCAATGCAATCAGCTGTTTACAATGTAATCTTGCACTTGCATTGCCAAAATGAGTGGCGTTCTTCAACACATCATCATCGCCTTTATTCAGTGCCAAGTGTGTGTATCATCAAATGATAAACTGTGCACAGCAAAAGCAGTGACATACATTGAATTTTTTGACAACAAAGCAAGAGAAGAAAGTTACGCATGGCAACATGGGAGAACTCAGGCACAAGCGAAGATGAAGCGAGAGGATAAAACAAAATGACTGGGGGGATTTCTGCAATTCTCATCTTGGTTGAGCTACAGGGTTGGATGGTACAGTACTTGTAAAGTTTTTTTACAATGAATATGTTCTTGGGATATCTAAAAGCACATACAAAAGCATAATTTGAAAATTGGCATTTACTTACTTTTTCAATCAGTTGTCTCTCTAGGTTTCTTGTAATTGATACATTAAAGAATGACCAAATAAAAGATAAGGTAGATAACAAGTTATTGAAAAATTACTGAAATCTGGTTTAACTAGACTCAGGAGGACATTGATAATAGCTCACACCAAAGTCCCAGGTAACAGCCATGGCCAACCAATATTTTTCTTAACTTTTCATTATTAGTATATACCTTCTTACATACATGGCCAAATATACATGGGGGAGCCAAAAGAAACAGTAATTGTTCTCTGGTGGGCAGGTGCATTGTAGTACATGCTTCCGCTGCTAGATGTCTTTTACGGGAACCCTTCTGCATCAGCCTGCCGACCATCGTCGTCGAGTGAAGTCGTGGTGCCACGTAGTAAATTCCTTTGTTACGCACCTCTCACTTGTTCGTCAATTTTTGTGATGGCTGAAAAGTTTGAACAACGTGCGCCTCTGAAATTCTGTTTTCTGTAAGGGAAAGCAGCAGGGGAAACAGTTGTAATGCTTGCAAGGAAGTTGCTCTGGGGAAGACAAGTTTACGAGTGGTATTCCCGCTTGAGAAATGGTGAATTGTCACTTGCAGACCAACCTCGCTCAGGGCAACATGTCAAGTCAATGCTGATTCCTTTCTCTGATGCAAACGGCATTGTTCATGCAGAATTCGTTCCCAATGGTCAAACTGTTGAGGCATTTTCCTACAAGTTCTGAAAAGTTTGTATGGTGCGATGACATGAAAACGCCCTGACTTCTGTCAAGGGGGGGGGGGGGGGTGGATGGTGGCTGCACCATGACAAACTGCCAGCGCACAAAGCCTTGTAAATATTTTAGAGTAATTGCCAAATTCTTAGAACATACGAGTAAGATTTCAAAATTTTACATGTCTAGTAAATTACACTGCAGAAATTTCATGAATAAGCAATGCATTATTTGAGAACTCTTTGTTGTAACTTACATGTAATTAACTTTTTTAAAAAAGGAAACCAACACACATACTTGTTCTTTCAGACACCACAGCTGTTCAGATAATGGAGAAACTATTAGTATGCCTCCGCAGTGATGTGATTGAAGTGAAAATGGGAACATTAGAGTCCCTGGCCAGACTCAGAATTTGCCATCCGAAATTTCTCACAACAGTGTGCGAGTTTACAATCGATACAAATATAAATCTCCGCATAGCAGCACTGACGACATTAGGTAAGTAAATAAATACATACTAAAGTACCTCCTGCCAAAAACTCCTGATGACAATCAGTTTTTGGATAGAATTAATGCTCATTGAAGTATTACTTCTATAGTGAAACCACAAGCAAAGAAACCTGCACAGACCCACGACACTTGTGCACCTTACTCCTGCATGGAGGAGAGGGGGAGAGTGGACCATGCTTCCTTATGGCACGAGCTGAACGGAAGAAGGGAAAGCTACACGGGGACTTTTGGTCAAAGGTTTTTTCCTTGTGGTCGCTCTATACAAAGTATTTTTTTTCAGTAGAAACAAATCTATTGTTGAGAAGAGTAGATGGGCATGGCATGAGACCTTAACACACCCTCCCATTTCCCCCTTATTTTACGTTATCTTTTCTGCCACTTTTGGTTCACTGCAACAACAAAGATGAATGATGATACAATTGCGACAATCACAAAGAAATATCATGTCCAAGATGGGACTCGTGCCCAGAAACTTTGGTAGAGTGAGATTGAGTCAATTGCTCAATGGTGCAGCTCTATATCCTCACACAAGATGAACCCAGAACCTTTGGAAGAGTGAGATTGAGTCAATTGCTCAATGTAGCAGCTCTATATCCTCAATCAAGATATACCCAGAACCTTTTTTAGAGTGAGATTGAGTCAATTGCTCACTGTTGCAGATCTATATCCTCAATCAAGATGAACCCAGAACATTTGGTAGAGTGAGATTGAGTCAATTGCTCACTGTTGCAGATCTATATCCTCAAACAAGATGAACCCAGAACCTTTGGAAGAGTGAGATTGAGTCAATTGCTCACTGTTGCAGCTCTATATCCTCAATCAAGATGAACCCAGAACCTTTGGTAGAGTGAGATTGAGTCAACTGCTCAATGTAGCAGCTCTATATCCTCAATCAAGATATACCCAGAACCTTTGGTAGAGTGAGATTGAGTCAATTGCTCAATGTAGCAGCTCTATATCCTCAATCAAGATATACCCAGAACCTTTGGTAGAGTGAGATTGAGTCAATTGCTCAATGTTGCAGCTCTATATCCTCAATCAGGATGAACCCAGAACATTTGGAAGAGTGAGATTGAGTCAATTGCTCACTGTTGCAGCTCTATATCCTCAATCAAGATGAACCCAGAACCTTTGGTAGAGTGAGATTGAGTCAACTGCTCAATGTAGCAGCTCTATATCCTCAATCAAGATGAACCCAGAACCTTTGGAAGAGTGAGATTGAGTCAATTGCTCACTGTTGCAGCTCTATATCCTCAATCAAGATGAACCCAGAACCTTTGGAAGAGTGAGATTGAGTCAATTGCTCAATGTAGCAGCTCTATATCCTCAATCAAGATGAACCCAGAACCTTCGGTAGAGTGAGATTGAGTCAATTGCTCAATGTAGCAGCTCTATATCCTCAATCAAGATATACCCAGAACCTTTTTTAGAGTGAGATTGAGTCAATTGCTCACTGTTGCAGATCTATATCCTCAATCAAGATGAACCCACAACATTTGGTAGAGTGAGATTGAGTCAATTGCTCACTGTTGCAGATCTATATCCTCAAACAAGATGAACCCAGAACCTTTGGAAGAGTGAGATTGAGTCAATTGCTCACTGTTGCAGCTCTATATCCTCAATCAAGATGAACCCAGAACCTTTGGTAGAGTGAGATTGAGTCAACTGCTCAATGTAGCAGCTCTATATCCTCAATCAAGATATACCCAGAACCTTTGGTAGAGTGAGATTGAGTCAATTGCTCAATGTAGCAGCTCTATATCCTCAATCAAGATATACCCAGAACCTTTGGTAGAGTGAGATTGAGTCAATTGCTCAATGTTGCAGCTCTATATCCTCAATCAGGATGAACCCAGAACATTTGGAAGAGTGAGATTGAGTCAATTGCTCACTGTTGCAGCTCTATATCCTCAATCAAGATGAACCCAGAACCTTTGGTAGAGTGAGATTGAGTCAACTGCTCAATGTAGCAGCTCTATATCCTCAATCAAGATGAACCCAGAACCTTTGGAAGAGTGAGATTGAGTCAATTGCTCACTGTTGCAGCTCTATATCCTCAATCAAGATGAACCCAGAACCTTTGGTAGAGTGAGATTGAGTCAACTGCTCAATGTAGCAGCTCTATATCCTCAATCAAGATATACCCAGAACCTTTGGTAGAGTGAGATTGAGTCAATTGCTCAATGTAGCAGCTCTATATCCTCAATCAAGATATACCCAGAACCTTTGGTAGAGTGAGATTGAGTCAATTGCTCAATGTTGCAGCTCTATATCCTCAATCAGGATGAACCCAGAACATTTGGAAGAGTGAGATTGAGTCAATTGCTCAATGTAGCAGCTCTATATCCTCAATCAAGATGAACCCAGAACCTTTGGTAGAGTGAGATTGAGTCAATTGCTCAATGTAGCAGCTCTATATCCTCAATCAAGATATACCCAGAACATTTGGAAGAGTGAAATTGAGTCAATTGCTCACTGTTGCAGCTCTATATCCTCAATCAAGATGAACCCTGAACCTTTGGTAGAGTGAGATTGAGTCAACTGCTCAATGTAGCAGCTCTATATCCTCAATGAAGATGAGAATTATAAAATTTATTAAAAACTGGGACATCTTGTGTCTCTATACTCTGTCCCTGGAATCTGTGGTGCAAGGCTGTGCATAATAGAACAGAAGGGGAGAAAGCGAGTTGGTGGAGCAAAGCAGTGCACACTGCTGCAAATGGCTGGTAGCTGCACTCACTTCCCTTCTCATGAGTCACTACTAGCACAGACTTTTTTTTTTCGCTTGCTATAAAGATTCCCAGGACAGACCGTAGATATGCTAAAATAGAAACATGTGAAGTATATCCTCAGTGTGTTTCCCCGTGTCACAAATTCTTGAAGCAGTCTTACTATTAGGTAAAACTACTCTGTAAAATTTGTTTGCAGTGAAGAGTGAAAATGTAGACAGCAGATATTATTTTTTCTCACAACTTGGTGAAGGATAAATTCAGCTATTACATTCGTTCATCTTGTTGATGAGCAGAAGTCTAAGTAGCGGCAAGTATTCAGAAGATTCTCTAGACTTTAGGAAGTTCTTTCATAGGGGAGCTTCTTTATCTGTGCCTTTGCTGCCCCTTGTTGCGGTGTTTGGACAGAAATCTGCGACTTTGATGTCATCATCCATATTCCTTCCACACCTGTGTCAAAGGTAAACAGCTCCAAAAATATTGCGAAGAAAGAAGAGTTTTATTGCTTCAGCTGTGGGTGGAATGATTGAATATTATGCATTTTTCTTGCATGACATAATTATCTGTAACATCAAAAGTAGTATGGAGTATGTGGTAAGGGATGATGTCAGTAGCAGTCAATTAACACTTGAAGAGATGTTTTAAATGATATAGAAAAAACTAGTATTTGTATGAAATTTCTAAATTTTATATTAACCTAATTTACCTTCATTTAATATTGTTAATCTTTTGAAACATGGACTTTGTTTACAAACCCCCTTGACAACCGAGAGCCACCTCTGGAGATCAATATTAGGTACGGGCCTGCTTACTATACTGATTGCGGGCCCAACTGACAGCTGACCTACTTTTGGCTACATAGCTTTATCTGTTCACCAATTGCCTTCGAGGATGTAGGGCTCGATGAGTGTCAACAACCTCAGTTACGAAGTCAGAGCTGTAGAGGTAACATTGCTCTCCCATTTGTGAAAGTCGGTCCTCCAGTCCCTGGTTTCTATCTGGCTCTCTCGATAACTACCCTTGTATTATACTTTCATTCCCTCCTTCCACCTCACCCTGGGTGCCAAGCGAGCAGATTATATTTGCACCGGAATTACGAAAGGGGGGTTTCACATAACATTTATATTTTTTAGTCCCTGGTTCGTTAGACATGTATATCAAGTGAATAAACATTTGTTTTAAAATGGACAGTACTGTAGTTCTTGGAGTTAATTCAGCAAATCATAACATTTATAGTAGGATTATATTGGTTTATTATACATTGTTATATATATACATATTTACATAGCGTTTCCATGTGTGTCTTGCATAGACTAAATTAACAAAACTCTAAATCAACAAAATTGCGCACCTGTGGCTTACACCATCGGCACTTTCTTTACCGCAGAGTTAACAAAACTAACTCTGCGGGCCTACCCTCAGCTTAAATGATATTCTGTTCATTACAAATCCGTTTCCTTACGCCTTCACTCTTTCTTTTGGGCATCAATTCAATACGGAAATATCCACATATTCAAAGCTTTTCTAAAGGGGACTTGGGACAGCAACAGAAATTGGCTTACACCAAATGCTGCATTATTATATTCAGTCTAGGCACCAAAAGTGGACTAAACTCGAGGAGTTGTCGAATCGATGGGGAAACACTGTTTTTCTAAAGCCCAACTGCCCGACCCTGTGGCCGAGTGGTTAGCACATCGCGCTGCGACGCCAAGGGTCCCGGGTTCGAATCCCGGTCGGGCTTGGTTGTTTGTGAATGTCCATTCATCAATTTCATCATTTTATCACTCATCCCCATCTTCGCAAATTAGCCAAGAGGCACAAAACGCGAAGTAAAATAAACTAAATCAATCAATCAATCAATCAATCTAAAGCCCAACTGGCCTTTTTTATAGTCGGGGTAAACGTCTGTCAATGTGGACCCCGTAGTAGTGGAAAATTCCACTGCAACAAGAGATGCCCCCTCCTAAGAAGGAGGGGGTGAAACTTGATACCGACCCAGGAAGGAAGAAGGAAAAAGAGAGAAAGATAGAATGATTACCCCCTCCCTTTCCTCCAAATCTGTAGAGAATGGTAGGAGAGGAAGAAAGGAAGAGAAAGAAAATATTGGGGAGGAGGTAGAGAAACTAGTGAGAGAGAGAGAGAGAGAGAGAGAGAAGAGAAGAGAAGATGGAAACGGTTTCTGTCCAGAGAGAGAAGGAGAGAAGCCGTGCATGACAAAAGACCCACATGGAGGGGAGGGGGAGGAACAGCCACCAAAAGCAGAGAAGGGGAGGGAATCGAGTGGGGGAGGGGAAACTTTTGGAGGACAAGTTGATACGGGGAGGGGAAGGGGGATACTGGTGGCGGTACCAATTTGGACATTGGCGGCAGTTAGAGGGGACAAGGGAGAGAAAGAGAGTGGCATCTTTATTCTCCTTCTCTCGGGGGGAAAGGGGAGGCTAAAAGAGTCTAGCCCCATCCCCCACACGAGTCGGGGGAGGGGGGTGCGAAAGAAAAGGAAGGGAAAAGGTGCTCTTTAGGGAGGGAGCAGGAAGTGGGGTCCGAACCACTATCTGCCTTCACGGGTTCTAACCCCGCCCTCCCTTGCACGGACCACAGTATTGGTAACCGTCACCAGAAAGGAAAAGGATGGTTTTCTTCCTTGTTAGGGTTGGGGGTGGGAAGGGAGTGACATGTCAAGGGGAATGAAAGGGTGTGGGAAGAGATGATGGACAGAGAGAGAAAGTGGTTGCCATGGGTGGGTTAATGAGCCACAGGGCAAGAAAGCGAAAGCGAGAGAGAGAGAGAGAGAGAGAGAGAGAGAGAGAGAGAGAGAGAGAGAGAGAGAGAGAGAGAGAGTGAGTAACCCAACCCCACACCCCCAGCCGTCTTTTGAAAGACAGCTCCCTCACTGGGAAGCTAAAAAAACAGGGGAATCTAAAATCCAATAAGCACATACACTTAACAGTTGGGCTGAAAAGTTCGTAGGCTAACATAGTAAAAAATATTTTTTTGACAAAATTCGATTTTATTATTCAATATAGTTGCCTTCGAGGGCGATACAACGATTATAGCGGTCATACAATTTTTCGATGCCATTTTTATAGTACGATTTCTCTTTAGCCTCAAAATAGGCCTTAGTTTCGGCGATTACCTCTTCATCAGTGCTAAATTTCTTTCCAGCGAGCATTCTTTTAAGGTCTGCAAACAGGAAAAAGTCACTGGGGGCCAGATCTGGAGAATATGGTGGATGGGGAAGCAATTCGTAGTCTAATTCATATAATTTTGCCATCGTTTTCATTGATTTGTGACACGGTGCATTGTCTTGATGAAACAGCACTTTTTTTCTTCTTCAAATGGGGCCGTTTTTTCGTGATTTCATCCTTTAAGCGCTCCAACAACGCTATGTAATAATCGCTGTTGATGGTCTGGCCCTTTTTGAGGTAATCGATGAATATAATACCATGCGCATCCCAGAATACTGATGCCATAACCTTGCCAGCCGACTGTTGCGTCTTTCCACGCTTTGGATTCGGTTCATCACGTGCAGTCCACTCGGCTGACTGTCGATTGGACTCTGGAGTGTAGTTATGGAGCCATGTTTCATCCATTGTAATATATCGACGGAAAAATTCGTGTTTATTACGGTTGAATATCGCTAAACATTGCTCCGAATCATCAAAACGTTGTTGCTTTTGATCGATTGTGAGCACGCGCGGCACCCATTTTGCACACAGCTTTCGCATGTTCAAATATTCATGCACAATATGTCCAACACGTTCCTTTGATATTTTTAAAGTCTCAGCTATCTCGATCAACTTCACTTTACGATCATTTAAAATTATTTTGTGGACTTTTTTGATGTTTTCGTCGGTAACAGCCTCTTTGGGGCGTCCACTGCGTGCATCGTCTTCGATGCTCATTTCGCCTCGTTTAAATTTAGCAAACCACTTCTCAACGGTTGATTTTCCTGGTGCAGAGTCCGAATAATGTTTATCAAGCCAAGCCTTGGCTTCAACAGTATTTTTTTTCGCCAAAAAGCAATGCTTTATTAACACACGAAATTCTTTTTTATCCATTTTTTCACAACAAAAGCTGCTTCACTCACAATGCTATATCTCACGAACTAATTATCCGGCAGCTGTGAAATTTATACACGTATTTTTTGAAGGTTAGTACTAAGTAAAAATCACATGGATTTAATTCTAGTAACGCCATCTATGAGTCAGCCTACGAACTTTTCAGCCCAACTGTTATATCCAGTAATAACATAAAAGTACACTCATGGAAACATATTACTTAACCCTACACCTTGTAGCTGGCCAGCAATTAATTAATACAATAATACAAAACCAGTAATGGTCAGGTTGTCAAGCGTACGTTTTTGTCAGTGTGTTTTTATTAGCGTGTTTGTACAGTGTTAGAGTGCTTTGTGTACTATTGTACAACTTTTATCCAGTAATGCTGTTGATCAACACTCTCCCCCTCCATTTTACAGTATATTTGGCAACATCCGGTGTATTCGACACTAATTTATTTCATTCCACCAGGAACTTTCAGTATCTTGCGACTTGAAAATGTCCGATGCCAGTCAAAGAGAATTCTATTGATTGCTGATTCGTAGTTTCCCCAGCCGCCAATTGAAAATGTAAACATTATAGCCTCATATGGATCAGTCTGCCAAACAGGTTTTCATTATTAAAATTTCATTGCTTACATAAACTGGAATTCTTCACTGGAACCTGTTAGTTTTTAGCTGATCAACTGTTACTGTGAAGCTGAGTCAACACAAAAACATGAAATTTAGTTTACACAACAACATTGAACGCTAACATGCACCACTCCGTCGCAAGACAAAACAACTAAAAATAATTTTCAATTGTTGAAATCTCCGATATTAAAATCCTTAATTATCCAACAGGTCGTATTGGCAACAAGAGCCAGCAAGCTCAGCTCATGATTTTTTCATCTCTCAGCCACGACTCCGAGCCTGATGTGAGGTATGCAGCATGCGAAGCTGTCATTCAGCTGAGCCTCTCTGGTGAAGAAGTGGAGGAAAATCTCCGACATGCGTACGAAAGAGAAAAGGACGAGAGAGTGCGAGAAAAAATACAAGAGATTGGGCGCCATCTTGGAAAACATGTAAGTATGTTCACTCTTTTTCAATGTACTGAGATAAGAAATTCAAAACATTTCATATCAAAACTTGACCAAAAAAAGATTTGGGTACAGTTTAGCAATAAAAAATAAATATTTTTTTATTTAATGAAAAACTCCTACCAAAACTAAATCTGTACTTGGGCCGCGGTGGCTCAGTCGGTAACGCGTCTGACTACCATGCTCAAGGTCCCGGGTTCGATCCCCGGCCGGTTCAAATCCGGGAACTTTTCTAACGGTGAAAGCGGCCCCGGCACCTACCCAGCGTCGAATAACATGGGTACCTGGGGGAAACCCTGGGGGGGTAAAGGCGGTCAGGGGCGTGATGCTGATCACATCACCCCCACTCACGACCGGATCAAGAAAGTGTGGGGCGTTACCCCCACACCCCCTATACGCCTTCATGGCGTGGTGCTATGCACAGGGGAACACTTTACCTTTTTACAGTTTAAGTCTACTTGGTGCTCAAGACAATCTGATCAGGACTGGACCTACAACAGGGTATCTACCAGTTAAGAAAGTCAAGAAATTATACTTATGGTCAAGAAATTATACTTATGGTCAAGAATTTTTACTATCACAATGATGGTCAGCTGTACATTGTTGTGCAAAACATTGCAGACCATTCATTCAGAAACATGTAATGGACAACATACCTATGTACATAATCCTCTGAAACTGTTGGCTGTTATGTAGCAGATACTCAAAATAGAAATATGTTTCCATATTGATGTGGGATTTGGTGTAACTTCGGCAAACGTTAATTTTTACATGCATTAAATGATAAAGCAAGTCTAATTCTCTTGTTGAAGTACAGATTTAGTTTTGGTAGGAGTTTTTCATTAAATAAAAAAATATTTATTTTTTATTGCTAATTTTCAACTTTACGTATGTAAAGGTTGATTAAATAAAGTTAAGTAAAAAGGTCAAGAATTTTAAATTTGTTTTTTTGGTAGACAATCCTGGTAACTATAAATAATACACCAAATGTGTTAACCTAGAACGAAGATCCCATATCAAAACTAGTGTAGGAGCGAGGACAGCAAAAAATTGCTAAGAATTTCTTTGGGCTGATCTGATACTGATATCAGAATTGGATAATACCAGTGGTATTGGTGTTAGTTCAAATTCAATCACTAATATTTCCCAAAACTTTTCTGGAATCTGGGTATCTCATGGGATCTGCAAAAATATTGGTAATTCAATCCCAGCTGATGCTTTCTGGTACATCGGTACCAGAATCAGCTCAGCTCTAACTTCAATATAGCGCAAGCTATATACAAGGGGGTATCAAAAAGTGTTGCCTGTTGAGGTATAATTTGTTTAATAATGGAAAGATTGAAACAATGAACATACATATAGTTTGCCTGTAGTGTCCTCTACTCAGAGTTGCCCTTACACATAGTTCCCATCACGTTCGATGCATTTGAGCGAACGTTTTATCCAGCCCTTAAAACCAGTTTCAAAAAATTCCACAGAACACTTCCTGCCCCACTGTTCAGAACTGTTTTAACCCCTATAGGTCCTCGAATCTCATGCCACGAAGCACAGACTTAAGTAGTTACGTTCAAAGTGGGAGAAACCGAAAATGTGGACAACACAAGGAGCGGCAGGCCATCAACGTCGTTGACCAACAACAACACCCACAGGGATGATGAGCTCATTCAAGAGGATAGACGTATCACCATCCAGGAAATTTCTGATGCAGTGCACATGTCCTATGGGTGAGCACATGCAATGATTGAGAGTTTGGGATACCATAAAGTCGGAGTTAAGTCTGTGCTTCGTGGCACGAGATTCGATGACCTACAAGAGGTTGAAACAGCTCTAAACGGTAGGGCAGGGAATGTTGTGTGGAATTTTTCCAAACTGGTTTTGAGGGCTGGATAAAACGCTGGGACAAATGCATCGAACGTGATGGGAACTATGTTCATTGTTTCAATCTTTCCATTATTAAACAAATTATACCTCAACAGACAAAACTTTTTGATACCACCTCGTATATTTTAATTTTATTTTTGATATATTGAATTCCTTGTCATTAAATTTTAGTTTGAGGCTCCTAAAGAGTGGTACGGAGAAGTGATGTGGAGCTATCTCGTTGAATATGCCACCAAGCATTCCATCACAGAGCAGGTTATGAAGAAGAAAATCCCACGCGATATAATAAAAGCAAAGGATGAGCTGCTTGCATTGGTGCATGTGAAGCCATCACCATTAACGCCATATTCTGTAATTGCTCAAGAGTAGTTTCCTTACATCCTTTACTACCTTTCGGATTAATGCTAACAATGAGTGACAAACTTACGTCAATGTACCTGCCTCCTAATAAATTAGACCTCATTGTTTTCTGGAAAATAAATATTTCAAAATACATTTCGTTTTCGTTATGTTAATTTTATAGATGTTCAATCATAGAGTGGGGCTGGAGAATGGTTCAACAAGGACTGAAACCCAGGTTGTAGTACATCACGAGTAGACCTCAGATTTTAGATTCTAAAAGTGTGCTTTTGGGTTCCTAAATTAGGCTCCAAAATCCTAAAATAGGTTTGAAAAACCCTAAAATAAGTTCTATAAATCCTAAAATAGGTCCTAAAAATTTTAACTTAGGTTCGATAAATCCTGAAGTAGGTTTAGTAAAACTTAAAATAGTTCAAAATTCCTGAAAAATGCAGGCAATGAAAATGGGACACCTATATCCTGAAATACTCACTATCTTGTATAACGTTGTGTGTGTTGCCTAACCCTACGGCGATGGCAGAACTTAACATTGGAAATTTCCTATTAAAATCCACTCTTCGCTGTATAGTTAGGCAACAATCTGTTTTCATGTTATCCACAGTTGAACTCTGCTATTTTGTCTGTTGGGATCATCTTATATGCTGAAAAAAATCTTTCAACAAAAACATAGTCAGTTGTGCAAACTTGAATTCTGAAATGTTAGTTTGCAAGACGTGAACGCAACAAAGCACCAAAGTGACTCGACCACACGGATCAGACCACTTTGGAATGTACAGGTAACAGTGGCATCAGACATTCTGCTTTGTTTAGAGCTTTGAAAACTCACCATGGACTTGGAGGAAGGGAAATCGACAGAGAATACGTTTCAAACACGTTCGTCATTGAATGTTTTCGTGATCAAGCAAAGCAAATGGCACTGTGTGACATAAAAATCCTGTAAAACCTTTAAAAATATATAAAAACTTAAAAAAGGTTTGATTTAGGCACATAAACCTAAAATAGGTTCTGACAAGCAAAATAGTTTTTTTTAGACACTATAAAACTTCATCAGTTATTGCATTTTTAAAGGTAACGCTGACATAACACATTAGTTCTTACATACCTGTAAAGACATTGCGCTACGACGCCAGGGGTCCTGGGTTCGAATCCTGGGCATGGAAGTTAGTGAGTGTTCTTTCATCAATCTCATCATATCATCCCTCATCCTCATCTTCGCAAAATTAGCCAAAAGTGGCACAAGAAGCGTAGTAAAATAAAGCAATTCAATCAATCAATACCTGTAAAGGAAAAAATGGTTAAAAACCTAAAATCTGAGGTCTAATTACATTGTTCTATTGCTAATCTACTGAGTAAGCCCTTGTTTATCAGAAACACTGCATTACCTGCGTGCAAATCTCACCAGGCTTACGAGATGGATGATGTACCATGGAGCCTTTGTTGAGAGAAGTAATGGTTCACTGTATGGCAACATTCACCTCCACATTGGTACAAATATCACAACAGTTATGAAAAGAGTCCATTGCGATGATTAGTTTTATACAGTAGAAGTTACGAACAAACTGAAACTGGCCCAGGTGTGGGGAAATGATATAGTATGCCTAAAACCATGTTTATTTTCTACTGAAGTAATAGTCCAAAGAAGTGTTCTCAGGTTACCAGGCAGGTTGAATTGGCGTTAGTTTCCAATGTTTTGAGTGCATACTGTGATGGACTTTTCCCAGCGTCCACCACAAGGTTTCTTTATTTTTTATTTTTTCCCCTTTATTTTCGAAAGTTTGCGTGAGTCGTGTGAACTCTCGTGGATGTCACCCCTATTTTTGACCACCTCCTTCGCACAGCATGGTGTTGTCACAGTATGTGAATTTACCACCATGAGACTTTCACGGCCGAGGGACAGAATGCAGCAGCCAGTCTAGAAAGCTGAAAAAATGTAACAATAGAGCTAGGTCTCCTCAACAAAATGCGTGCCTGGACGTCAGTGTTGCCAGGCATGTCAAAATTTCACCGGCATAAGTACGTAAAGGTATCACTGTGTCTTTTTTCTCTTTCAACTTTCTAAATCTAGTGATTTTCTTCCATGCTAGATGGCTCCACACCCTCCATTCTAGGGGGGGGTCTCTTCCGATTCGAGTCGCACCATATTTTCAGACATTCTCACGTCAAGCCTTTTCTCTGTCCATCTGTGCGACCATATATTTGTCTCTCGAATATTTACAAGCCTGTCACCATTTCGAAAACATCTCTTGCGTGTAAATTTCAGAATTAAGCTCAAAGGAGAACTATTTACCTTCATAAATTTCGAACCTACGCATGTTTCTGTCAACTTTAATAAAAGGGTGATATATATTGAATATTCAATATATATATATATATACACACACACACACTAGCCTGCAAAAGTCTTTGCCCAAAGTCATTATCTGCGATTTATGTTATGAAACTCAAATAAATATCAGTTTTGACACTATTCTGGAATGTCTTTGATGTATATCAACAAGTTAGAACAGCCTACATTTTAATTTGGAGCATACACAGTCGTATTTTATATGAAAACACAGACAGACGTCGTCACGACGACAAGTTGAACATGTATGTGTATACTGAATGTTGCACTTTTTCCTTGTTTCATATCAAATTTCAGTGTGTATATTGACGAATATGTTCTATTATTATTTTTTTAAAGATATACTTAACATTAATTTACATTTAATGTACATTTTGTAATTTTATTAGATGATTTGCAATTATATCTTTCTTATTGTGGGTGAAATAATATAATATTCACGAAATGAAGAAAAGACACGAATATTCAACTGAATTTCGTGGTAAAATACAAATATTATCAGACGAAGTGTTACATATATGTTATCTCGTCTGAAAGCAACAGCGACAAATATGACGAAGAAACATTCTGGACAGTCCAAAAGCACAACAAGAATGGAAGATAAACATATTATCGTCATGAGCAAGTGAAATCGAAGACTTCTAGCAACTGCAATTGTAGAAGATACAAACAGAATTAGAGAAACTCCGATTTCGGTTGATACAGTTAAGAGGCGACTGCGTAGTGTAGGTTTAAATGGTCGAATATCCTTTCGAAAACCTTTCTTGTGGCCTCAAAATAAACTGAAATGTCTGAAGTGGGCTGACACATCAAACATGGACATTAAGATATGAATGAATGAGATGAATCGAAGTTTGAATTGTTTGGAACAAAAGGACGATTATACATTCGAAGAAAGGTTGGAGAACGAATGCTTGACAGTTGTTTGAGTCACATTACTAAACATGGAGGAGGTAATGTCATGGTCTGGGGTGGTTTTGGAGGAGGAAAAGTTGGAGATTTGGTGCAAAGAAAGTCAACTATGGACAAAAACATGTACCATAATATCTTAGTATGTAATGCAGTGCCATCTGGAACGAAGACTATTGGAAAGGGATTTATATTTCAACAGGACAATGACCCAAAACACACGTCCAAACTGTGTACGAACTATTTAAAAACAAAGAAGAGGCCAAAAATTCTCAAAGTGATGTTGTGGCCTCCACAATCACCCGATCTCAACCTGATTGAGAAACTGTGGGACAAGTTGGACAGAAAGGTTCGTATGATGGCTCCAACGAATCTTCAAAGTTTGTGGCAGTGTTTAGAAGATGCCTAGAAAAATATTGGACACGAAACACTGCAAAATTCAGTATCTCGAATGTCAAGCTGTGATACATGCTAAAGGGGTCATATCGATAAGAGCAAAATATAAGTTTATTTACGTTGTTTATGTTAACTAATGAACCTCTACATTTCTATTTTGTTCAAATGTGATATAATATAACATTTCACATAAAGTTTATCTCATTTTTCGATATATTTGGTTCATTTTTGACAGTTATTACCTTTGGGCAAAGACTTTTGCACGCTAGTGTGTATATATATATATAAAGTGAAAGAGGAGAGAGGAAACACTCACCGGACAAAGAAAAAATTCAAATTTTCGTGATCGTGTATCACATCTTCAGGAGTAGAGAGACGTTGTATAACTAAGCGACTAGAGGGAAGAGTAAGCATGACCTGCAGTGTTGTCAGGTCCCGAAGAAAAAAAAGGGTTGACAGTACCACAAAAAAAATTGGTTCTTTCGCCTGGCTTGTCGAAAACTGTGAGTGGTGGGGGGGGGTGGTTGGGAAAAGGTGGTGGTGAGGGTGAGGATAGGGGATGAGGGGCGTTACTGGGTGGCCTTGTTCAGGCCTGGAGGTGTGGTTGCATTCATGGTCGATACGTAGGGTATCTCTCATCTTCTACGTATTGAGGTGTGGGTGGATTGGGGCAAGGAGTGGACGATGGCTACCTGGAAGCAGTCATTAAAAGGAATATTGTGGTGATTGGTGTGAATGGCAACAGCAAAGTTCAGCTTTTGGGTAGAGGAGCGGTGGTTGTTCATGCGGAGGTTCAGGGCTATGGATGTTTCCCCCAGGTAGAAGCTCCCACAGATGTTGCACGTGAGGATATAAGTTAGGTTAGAGCTGTTGCAGGTTCCTTTGGGGTAGAGGGTGAATTTGCTGGTGGCAGTGTGGAACTGGAGGGTGCGGGAAGTGACAAATATGGGGCAGGTTTTGCACCTTGGGCGGTTGCATTTGTGGGCAGGTGCGAGTTGATTGTGAGTAGGTGGATTGTGGTGGACCAGGATGTTTTGGAGATTGGGAGGGCGTTTGAAAACAACTCTGGGCTTGTCGGGGAAGATATTTCTGGTGTCAGGATCACTGTGCAGGATGGGAAGGAGGGAACGTAGAGTGTGTCTGATTTTGTTGAGGTGGGGGTGATATTGGGTGACAAGTGCAGGGGGATTGGTGGCAGGTTTCTTGGTGGGAGTGTATGAAGCAGCTCGGGATATTTGTTTGGTGACCAGGGTGGAAGGATATCCACGGTTGGTCAAGGCTTGGTGTAAGCGGAGGTTATAGTTCTGTCGGGAGGTGGGTGAGGTGTTGAGGCGTTGACCTCTGAGGGCCAGGGAGAATGGGATGGCTTTCTTGGTGTGGAACGGATGGGAGCTGGAGAAGTGTAGGTATTGCATATGGTTGGTAGGTTTGATGTGGATGGAGGTTTCCAAATGTCCTTCCTTCATGTGCACGTCCACATCCAGGAAGGTGATTTGGTTTGGTGGAGTGAGTCCAGGTGAAATTGATGGAGCTGAAGTGGTTAAGTTTGTCTAGGAAGGTGGTCAGGGAAGGTTCTCCATGCGTCCAAAGCATGACGATGTCATCGATGAAACGTAGCCAGAGAGGTTTGAGAGATTGGGTCTCCAGGAACTCTTTTTCAACTTTGCCCATGAACAGGTTGGCATAGGATGGGGCCATTCTGGTACCCATGGCTGTGCCCCGGATTTGGAGATAGTGCTTGTCCTCGAAGGTGAAGTTGTTGCACGTGAGGACAAGGTGAGCTAGATGGGTCAGGAAATTAGTGCTGGGGTTGTGGGGTTTTGGTCTGTTGTTAAGGAAGGATTCTATGGAGCAGAGGCCATGGGAGTGAGGTATGTTGGTATAGAGAGAAGTAACATCGATGGTGGCAAGGATAGTGTTGGCAGGTAATGGTGGGAGAGTGTTAATTTTCTGAAGGAAGTGGCTGGTGTCCTGGAGGTAGGAGGGCAGAGCTTTAACAAGAGGCTGGAGGTGGGAGTCGACAAAGGCTGAGATTCTTTCAGAAGGTGAATTGTAACTGGACACGATGGGTCTGCCAGGGTTGCCAGGTTTGTGGATCTTGGGCAGCAGGTAAAAAGTGGGGGTGCGGGGGTTGTCTGGGATGAGCATGGATATGGTGGAGGATGTCAGGCCCTCCGGGGGACCTCGGGTGTGGATAAAGTCCTGGATTCTTTTGAGGTGGGTGGCTGAAAGGTCGACCGTGGTGGTTTTGTAGGTGGAGGAGTCGGCCAGCTGGCGAGTGGCTTCCGCCAGGTAATCTTGAGAGTTCAAGACCACCGTGGTGGATTCCTTGTCAGCTGGGAGGATTTTGATGTGGTGGTTCTGGCGGAGATCTTGAAGGGCTTTATCTTGAGAGGGATTCAAGTTGGGTTTGTTGTGGAGGTTGTCAAGAAATGAGCTGTCAGTGATAGTAGAGATTATGGCAGTGACGTATCTTTCCAGGGGGTGGTTGGTGGGCAGGGGGGGTGGGTCTTGGGAGGATGGTGGGCAAAATTGGAGGAGGCTTGAGTGGGTTTCATTGGTTGTGGTCTGGGGGGAAGGGTTTTTTGCCCAGAAGTGTTGCCATCTGAGTTGTCTGGCAAAGGTGTGGATATCGAAGAGGAGACGGAATTGGTTGTTGTGAGTTGTGGGGGAGAAGGTGAGGCCTTTGGATAGAATATCAATTTCGATAGGGGTGAGATTGTGGTTGGACAAATTTAGTACACTTTGGTTGTGTTGGGGTAGGTTAGGGTTATATATATGAAACATTGTAAACTTGCGAGGTCACACACCCTCCATGTTCATTGTCAATAGTGCGTCAGCAGTGCATAAGGAAGAAGAAAGTGCAAGCCCCTGATTGGTCAGGGGAGCACAATAGTGAAAAATAGTGTTTCCAGGAGTGTGGAGAGTCCTGGGACAGACAGTCTAAGTTTTAACGGTGAAGAAGTAAGGAAGCGAAGTGGTCGCTCTCGAAAAGTTATTTGATCTTTGCCTTGTACGCATATGAGAGCAGTGCGGATCTGTTGACGCTCGGGCATGTGAAAAGTCAAGTGTTAAAACAGCGACAAGTACGAACTATGTGTGCAGTGCTGATTTGTTGATGCTTGGACGCGTGAACGGGCAAGTGTTGACGCACCGTCAAGTACGGCGAGTCCAACGTTAAGATGCCTGCAGAACAGCTTATACAGTGATCCAGCGCACTGTAATGGACTGAACCGGAGACGACCAAGGAACCCACCAGTGGTTCTAGCTGCTATACAGAAGGACTGCTATCATTTCATCTATTACCCCCCCACCATCCCACCCCCTGCCCCATCCATCTCTCTTCACACGTGACATCAGGACCATATCAGAAGACTGGGCCCCAACGATTAACTCAGTGCGCGCTTATATATATTTTTTTCTTTCTAATGTGCATCGGCAGACAAGGTAAAGTGCAAACTGTAGTGTAGTACGTGTACTGCATGCATTATGTAATTGGCCAAATAATTTCAACTCTTCATTGCTAATTTAGTTTGTGACAGTGTGGATCAGTTTTGTTTCATGCATCAGTTAGCCAAACTAATATAAATTATAATTATGGAAATAATAATGATTGTGTTTGCATCTCGATTTAACTCCTCATATTGAGTTTCACCTACATATGTGTGTGTTACAAGGAGCCAGTTGAGGTTCTATGTACAGCTAGCCGTGGATTGAATTTTTGATTTGTCTTGCTTTGTTGCCCAACTGGTTTCCGGAGGTACTGTTGCCTCCATGATGTGGTGGCTCCCTATTTCTACCGGTAGGCAGTCATTACAATACATTGCTCATCATCAGGAAATGTTGATTAGAAACCAAGGGTGAGGTTAAATACGTGTGTATTAAGAGGTGGAACTTAGAGTCTGTCTTGTGATTGGTTCATTCTGGATCCCGGTGTTTTATTGACAGATGTCATGCTTTTACGGAGAAGTGGATTCCAGGCAAAGCTGAGTTGGAGTCCTACATTCTCATTGAGATTCGTGTTTTCTCAGGAAATGGCTGATTTTGGTGTCTGAAAATAAAATTCTGTGACCCTCAGTGTTGCTGTGTTCATAATGCTGACTTTTCTGGTTGGACATCCATGTTGCTATTCAATGGTGTGTCCTATTTTTCTTATATATGATGTCCCACATTCACAGGTGTATGCGGTATACTCCTGGAGTATGGAGTGGAGTAGGGCCTTCGTCTTAGGTGGTGGACTATGTATGGTCTTTACCCTGTGCCTGGTGAGAATTCTGCTTAATTTCCCAGAGGAGTGTCCAATGAATCATAAAACAGTTGTAATAGGATGTTCCTCTTATGTGTTGTGTGCTCAAGGATCCACACTTGTAATTAGAACGTTTCCATCTTAGGTTGTGATGAATCGACCCTTTTAAGGGCCAGACTGGCCGTGGCTGGTGTCTGCTGGAATGTGACTGCTTTGGTCAGTGACCTGTGGTGAATTCAGATTGTAAATTTTCCTGGTCCAAAATGGTTACTGCCCTGTGGCCTAGTGTGTTTAGAATGGCAAGACGTGCCCTGTGATGGAAACTATGGGCATTTAGGTACAGGTTGGTGTGTGTGTTTTCTATACACACACTATGAGTTTGCAATCTGGTTTGTAGTGAATTAGGATGTCTATGAATGGAAATGGTAAACTTGATATTGTAACACAGGGTCTGCCCGATGGCGGTGGTAGCATCGTCGCCTTGTAATCAAGGGGTTCCGGGTTCGATACCCGGTGGAGGCTCATAGTGGTTCGGATTCCACTTCAAACTGTAGGTCCAGTTACAATTAGCCTTATTGTGCATAAAGTGGACTTAAAACACCAACTCAATCAATGATATTGTAACACATCCATTATTTGACAACATAGACTCCTGGCATTACAGAGCTTCCTGGACTTGATCAACTGCCATTCAAACAGCAGAATTATTAAGCCTAAACAATGGATTTACCTCAATTCCAACATCACAGGTTCACACCAAAAATATCCATTAAGGTGTTCTTTCGAATGGTGGAGAATCCTCGATAACAATTTGATTCGATGGATTTTTCTTATTTAACATCGCTTTTCTACCACTTTTGGCTAATTGCAATTATGAGGATAAGTGATGATATGATAAAATTAATAAAGGGATTCAGGTCTGGATTCAAATCTGGAACCCCTGGCTTTTTAGAATTCTGTGCTAACCACTCCACCACAGAAGTTGGTCCTCATAACAATAGTACAGTAATGAATTACTTATATTTCCGTTGTACTAATATCATAAAAATATTTATCCATATCCTACCTGTTGTTTCAAGAAGAAGCAAAAATCATGCACAAACTAAATAACAAATATATTTAAAGAGTAATCCTTTATATTTATAGAACTGTCAACATATTAACATAAATTGTTCTTATTTAAGTCTGCTGCATATACAGTAAATATGCATACTAGTAAACAAACAGCACCCAATACAATTACTTTATATAAAAATCTCATATCACAGTATTTACATGCATACCAGTATCTGCAGACCAATTATCACAATTACCTGACTTAATGCATTATTTTATAATACAAACGAAAAATACATAAAATAATATATAATACTGCAAAATATATAAATGTATCTACATTCTGATGATAACAACAGCATGTAACATGGAATGCATGTAGCAAATTTCAATGGTATACAGAGTAATACTTTTACTCCTTGGAATTATGCATTAGATTAAATGCATTTTACTTTCAAATTACGTTATGAATCAATTTTGTGCAAGGGAGAAGGATGTGGCTATAAGGGAGCTTTCAAACCAAAGCGACAAATGGCACATGTCACTTGGAAGAAAATTCTTAATAATCATTGCAACCTTTTGAACCACAGACACACAACAAGCTGCTAGTGTTGCTTGCATGTTGCTCAGACTGGGAAGTTTTTTCCATGGCATGCATCATTTTGCCTCGGTCTGTTGTTTGTTCCGTATCACGCCGCAGACGTGAATCGAACCCAGGACCCGGGCATCATAAATAAATAAGCTAATCACGTTATAAAAAGGGTCCCGCTGAAGCATTGAAAAAGAGCTTCTTAAAAGCTCATCGTGACAGCATCCTTCAGCGGAGTTGGAAAAACTCCGCTGACATTGCATTAGAAAATGAAATCAGGAATCAGCGTTCTTCCTCAGAATTGCCGTTGCCAGAGGACGCGATCGAAGCAACCGTCATAACGGCCAATAGTTCGAATTTCACTTAAATAGGTCACGTGAGAAAATATCAAGTTTGTTGTCTTCCGTTTTCCGTCACATGAAGTAGTTACAAAAGAACTCCATTTCTAGTTGTTTTCAGTTTACGTTGAATCCGGTTATCGCGAGAGAGCTCCACAGGCATCATAAGTTTAGAAAAAAGAGCGAACAAACGATCGGAAGTTAAAGTTATCGTTTAGAATATCGGTCTACGAAAGTACAGAGTTTGGAGCCCGGAGTTGCTCCCTCGTCCGTTTTCTTACAGAGTAGGACCACGTCGATCCAAGGACCAGCGGAGAAGAGATCGCCGTAGAACTCCAGGTAACAAACATTCCTTGTCTTTCCTTCCCCTGCCTGTTCAGTCAAAGGTAGTGTTTTTAAATATATGTCTGTGTATTCTTATTTACAGGGCTAGTCCCCTTGCAGTTTGAGTGTCGACCTTGCTCTCCAGAGCTAACCCCTTCCTTTTACAACGTTCCTCTCGCCTAGCAAGCGAGTGGCTAAAGGCTGTCATAGCCCATCAACGATCCCCCTTTTAGACTTTATACGGTTCATGTACAGCAATTGCTTGCCTAGTGTGTGTCATGTTGGTGGGAACCCATGCTGTCTCATGTCATATGTCGCTCTGGACTGATATCTCCCCAAGGGAAGGAGAAATATACAGGGTGATTATAAAGTCTCTATACATTTTAGTGATATTGCTACAAAATATATTCCTTTTGCATGCTATGTGAAGCAATGGTAATCGTAGAAGAAAAGAAAACGGCCGTTGTTTGTGTTCGTCTGCATGAAATGACATGAACAGGTGCGGATGGACTTCACTCGGAATTTCAGAAAACCTGGTCAACAAATTCACGCGAATAGGTAGTGTTGTGGATGAAGAACTTTCCGGGAGGCCAGCCATAACATCACAAATTATGCAAAGTGTACAGGATGCGACATCAACCGGGAGACTCAGTATTCATAATCCCATCACCTACCAACTGTGGCTCATAGCACGGTGGATTGAGGCACACCAAACTTCTTACTATGCACCAACAGGACAGGGCAACAACCCATTTTGCCATCATCATGCATGATCACCTAAACAAAGTTTTCACCAGTAGATGGATTGGTTGTGCCTCGCAACGGGAAATTACAACTCCCTCCTTCAATCTGATGCCCTTAAGACTTTTTCATCTGTGGGTTTATCAAGTCTAAGGTGTACGTGGTGAAGATCCACAGCATTGCCCAGTTGAAACAACTCATCACAGCCATAGCTGCTGAGATTACACCAGCTATGTTGGAGAAGGTGTTTCGAGCTATGGTGGATTGCCTAGGGGTGGCCACAATGCATTATACGGATTTTGTGTCTTACTGTGATGTATGTTTCAGTACATATTGTATTTTGTGCAATAAATCATGTTCATGCAGAAATGTAGTGACTTTATAATCACCCTGTATAGACCTAATTGGTGCTATAATTTACCATTCTCTTTAGTGGATGAATTTACATTCATGGTTATACTTTTTGCAGAAAGCTGGACCATGGTAGGGTGGGTATAATAATTCACCAGCAAACCCCTTGTGGGCATACTGTATCAAATTCCACCTAGTGCAAAGCTGAAGGTCAAAAAAGATAAATTAATCCTACGTCAAGAAGACACACAGGGGAATGAAGGAAGCCCCCACTAATACTCTCGACCATATTTGAGATGATGTGATCAGCAGTAATGCTCCGGAAGCCTTTACATTTCCAGGTGGCCACTGAATAGAGGCTGAATGAGCTCCAGGCTGCTTTATGTAGGGACATTGTTTGGAAGATTCCCCTCTGAGATCATCCACCCTAGGATTTGAACCAGGGTCTCCAGTGTGCCAGTCAGGTGCCTTACTGGGTGGACCATTATCACTCAAAGAACTGAGATAAAAAGTATCCTTTACTTAAATGATGGCACCATATAACTGGATTTGAAGTTATTTTAGCTTATAACTTAAAAAATGAAATTTGGGATGCAATTTAGTACCTGGAATTTCTGTGTTAAAGATACATCAATTGAAGTACTTACGCAAGCCAAGCTTCCCTTATAGTGTTAACTCATCCCATGCTGGGTCCAATTCTGACCTGGCCTGAAGCTGAAAACATGTCATCTTCTAGAGCACGTAAGAAACACAATACAAACAATAAACAATAGGAGACATACTCAGTGGTAAGGCATAATTATTGCCTAGACTTTTTAAAGTAAAAATTGCAATAAAATCTATTATTAGATAAAGTACCTGCAAAGTCTTACATCCATACTTACAATCTCACAATAACAGTTTATATGTAAATAAAGAATATAAAAGTACACTTCAAATATGGAATGTTATATTACTCTGCAAAACAATTTTATGTTGAGATATATACACACACACATTCTTTAGAAAATATATGTACACTTTCCACGTATCCATCACGATGACTCTGAGGACAGGAAATCAAATTCGCACTTCAGTTTCTCTCCCTGCTCCCCGAGACGCTCGCACAATTTCAGCGCTGCTTTCTCGTTCCCAATGGCATACAAGTACCTTGCAAAATCAATTTGAACTGCTTTGAATAAGGGCTGTAACAAATGTTAAGGAAGCCAACAACTTGCAGTGTCTTATACTAGCATTATTATTAGATTTTCTACAGTGTGTCCGACAAGTTCCGCATTATAGGCTTAATCATAGAACGGGTTCAATAATATCGCCTCCAAATTCTAAACATATTTGGAGGCAGAACTTCATGTAATGCGGTGTAGCATATTGACACAGATTTCACATTTTTCCTCGATCTTCGTAGATGTTGCAGATAGCGAATACTTCTTGCTTTCCCATAAAGCAAAGTCAAGTGGTTTTAGGTCAGGCAACCTGGGAGACCACTCTCAGGGTCCTCTGCGTCCTATCCACCGATCGAGGAAGTTGGAAAGAACAAATAAATTAAAGATTTTGTGACTTTGTGGGACTTGTCGGACACCCTGTACATGAAAGATAAATGTCTGTTAACACAACAATTCATAATTTATATTCTTGGGTGTGTTTCTTAAGTCATAACGAAATGTATGGTAACATTTGATAAAAGTAAATACCCTTGTGAAATAGGCAAGACCACTCATTCTACAATTTTCAGGAATGCACTGGTTGAAAGATTGGTCACAGTATCTGGTGTGAACCAATTTGTCTTGTGGACATATACTCTGATACTGACTTTATTGCTCACTTTAATCACATTGTATTTTCCAAAGCAGTGAAGTTTGATGCACTTATGCATGTCTGCATATAGCAGATGATTTTTTGAACTAACCTCCCTCCCTGTTCATGCATTTCATATGAGAACGAACTTCACAGATTGCATGAAAACTAGTAGTTTAAAGAACTGCACAATCTTCACATGAGGATTTGAGAAACATCCAATTGCCAACATTTTTTAACGTGTTAAATGCATGTAACATCCGGAATTTGCCCACTGCATTAGAATATTAAGCAAGGCTTTTTAATATAGGTGGTTGTTGATTGTGAGGTTGAGGGCTGTGCATGTTTTCCCCAAGTAAAAGCCACCATAGATGTTGCAGATGAGGATATAGATTAGGTCTTAATTTTGTTGAGGTGAGTGTGATATTGGGTGACAATACAGGAGGGCTGGTGTCAGGTTTATTGGTGAGGGTGTATGAGGCAGCTTGGGATATTTGTTGTGTGACTAGGGTGGAACCACGGTTACCCAGGGATTGGTGTAGGCAGAGGTTGTAGTTCTGTCGGGAGGTGAGCAAGGTATTGAGGCATTGTCCTCTGAGGACCAGCCATTCCACACCAAGAAAGCTACGTTGTTACTGCCCACTATATGACTGTAACAATACTCTTTTTACTTGTCTTACATCACCTCGTAACCTGATTACGCTTCTGTAACTGTAAGATAACACCAAAGGATATCTTCTTGGTCGCTTGAAGAAATCACTCCAAACTCAACACAAGCTTGCAAAAGAAGGCCAGCCCTCTGAGGAAGTCGCATTAGGCCCAACAATTCTAAGGCTTTCTCAAACTGGCTCATTGAGATATTCACTAGCACCGCTTTCTCCTGTCATGGGAAGGAAAAATATGTTAAAAACTTTAGTTTGTTTTTCTATTATTACTATTATTTGTGTGTGTAGGTATGTGGAATATTATGAAACAAAATTAAATATACAGTCGGACCATGATTACCTAGGTAAATATTGTTCAATGGGTCTGTTGCTGCAAAACATAATGATTGATTGATTGATTTGCTTTATTTTACTTCGCTTCTTGTGCCACTTTTAATTAATTTGCGAAGATGGGGATGAGTGATGAAATTGATGAATGGACACTCACAAACATCCATGCCCAGGCCAGGATTTGAACCCGGGACCCCTAGCATCGTGACACAATGTGCTAACCACTCTGCCACGGGGGACGGCGCAAAACATAAAGAGTTTGAGTTTTTGTTTTAAGTCAACTTTATGGACAAGAAGGCTAGTCAGGACTGGATTAAATTGTGTTCTAAACCACTATGTGCCTCCACTGGGTATTGACCCAGGAACCCCTTGAATGCAAAACATAAATGCAGGAAACCTGGGAAAATATTTGTCATGTAACATGTAGGAAACCTGGGAAAATACTTGTCATGTAACATGTAGGAAACCTGGGAAAATATTTGTCATGTAACATGTAGGAAACCTGGGAAAATATTTGTCATGTAACATGTAGGAAACCTGGGAAAATATTTGTCATGTAACATGTAGGAAACCTGGGAAAATATTTGTCATGTAACATGTAGGAAACCTGGGAAAATACTTGTCATGTAACATGTAGGAAACCTGGGAAAATACTTGTCATGTAACATGTAGGAAACCTGGGAAAATATTTGTCATGTAACATGTAGGAAACCTGGGAAAATATTTGTCATGTAACATGTAGGAAACCTGGGAAAATATTTGTCATGTAACATGTAGGAAACCTGGGAAAATATTTGTCATGTAACATGAAGGAAAACTGGGAAAATATTTGTCATGTAACATGTAGGAAACCTGGGAAAATATTTGTCATGTAACATGTAGGAAACCTGGGAAAATATTTGTCATGTAACATGTGGTCTTACAGGGCTTTGAAAGTTAAGTGCATAACAGAAAAAATGAAAAAATTCAGAAAGTTAAAACTACAGTTCCACTGTGTGTATGTAGTACATCTCATTAACACCTGACTTTGCATTTCTGTCATTCACTGTCACTTTTCTGCATCTGCCACTTCTGGCTGATTACGATGCTGAGGATGAGTAATGATCAGAATCACAAACAACACCCGTGTGTGCTCAGGCTGGGATTTGAATCTGGTAACTTCAGTGGAAAGGTCGAAGGCTGACCATTTAATATTCTCAGTCACAGAACCAGCCACTAACTCCTTTGTTACTTCAACTCTCTGGTTCTTGCGATTTAAATTTGTCCACAATAAACATGCTTTTCTTATTATATTTTGTCATTTTCAGGGGAAAGTTGTACCTTTCTTAAAGATTGTTAAACATGTGCACACACACACACAAATACTAAATTCTGAAAGTATGAAAAATAATGTATTACCGAATCATCTTTACCTTCTGTCCATTGGCCCACAAGTGGTCACTCCATTTCTTCATTATCTCTTGCATTTCATGAGATGGAAGAACTGATTTTGCCAACCACACAGCCGATTCCCACAGACCATAAGACAACAGATAACGGCACGCATCTAAACCCTTGCCAATCAAGCACAGCAACTGGATCCCTGGAAGAGAAGGTGGAAAAATAATACAATCAAGAAGTGCATACAAGAGTAGTAGTCTTGAGATTTTTTGATCCCCGATAGCAAATTTCTGCCCTTTTCCCATTATTTCGTTAAGGTACTTTGGTAGAATTAAATCGGTTAAATTTAACACGTTTCCCTCTGGGTCCCCCTGTTGTTCCCTATCCTTATTACGTTTGTTTTTTGTTCCCTCGTTCTTCCTAAGCTTATACAGCTTATTCTGTATGACGACTCTATGTTTATATTTTGCTGCTTCCACGTACTTGTGGTGTCTTTCTTCAATTTCCAACCAGGTCACAACATCTATAATAGCTCCTAGTTCCAAATGTAACTTTAGACATTTTTTATTTAATCGGTCTACATTACCACATGCCTCCCTTATACATTTTGACAACATCCCCATTTGAACGTTCTTTTTTTGTTGTACCCCTTTTTTACTTAATGGACGGTATCCTCATTTTAGAAAACTCGGGATTACCCCCAAACTTCTACATTCCTTGAGAAACCATATTCTATTAATTGTTAAATTTAACTTTATCCTTGTCTTTTGAAAATTGTGCACCGTTTTCCCTGTATCGGTGTATATACTTACTCATGTAGTATAAATTATCAGTACAATATAAAAAGAAAAAAATCTTTTATAAAATAGCTAAAAGTACTTACGTTGGCGAGTATATGATTTTCGTGAAACTACGTTTCGGGATGTAACTACTCCCTTCATCAGGTAGATAGGCTGTGCCAACTTAATTATACCATTGGCTGCATCAAACAAGGCATGGATCAAGAGATATTGTAAAAATGGATAAAACGGTTAAAATGTGATTTAAGGCAACTGAACATGTGTAGTGCCTTATTCCTACCCTTACGTTCTACCTGATGAAGAGAGTAGTTACATAGTTGATAAATAGCAGGATGAAGCCGCACTGACTATGAATCAATTTGCAAACAGCATGATTCACATCATCATTGCTTTGTATGTAAAGATATCTGTTTGGCGGTTATGCAGAGATTGGTAATTCACTCTGATAAGTTTACTTTTAATTTGTCCGTGCAAATTTTCTTTGCGATCGATTTTGCAACCCTCTGGAAGAAAATTCGCGTGAAAAAATGAAAAGTAAACTTATCAGAGTAAACCATCATTGCTGGTGTAACGAAGGCTTGGCTTCTTCTGTCAAATGGAAACTTTCAACTGTGTGAGTGTATCATGGTATCTGTCAGTATTTACAATTACACCTTTAAGTATGCGTAATAAGAACATTGAGTATATTAATAATTCTAAATAGTCTCCACTTTTAAGCAAAAGTGCTTTTCATTTTCAAAAACAACACACGAATTATTTCAGTACCCACTAGTAAAATGTACTGGAGTAATTTCAACTATGTTTGCAACTTGCCTTATTCTAGTCATCTTCTTATAGTATATTTGACTCATAAAAGCTGTACTACAAAGGTCCACATACGAAAGTTTATGAATGTATGACATTAGCAACGATTTAAATACCATGGAACAATGTCATGGAAACATAGGGGTAAATTTAAATTAAAGCACAATTCTTCATGATGAACTGAATTCTTCCATTGTACAGTCTAGCACAGAAGTGTGTGGGCTAGAACTTGATTCGAGACATAGTCAAACTTAGGGGAGAATAATGCCCAGCTGAGTAGTAAAGGTTAGGACTATTGTATTTTGTTTTCTTGGTGAGTATTAGAGCATACTGAATGCCCCTTGTAAGTCCAGCATTCAGAACATCTTGATTCCATCTGCTCTCGTGGATAAACCTTGCCGACTAAACACCTTGTATTGGAAACAGTCAACTGCTTCCACGATGACATAGCGGTAATGTTATCAACTTGTACTCAAGTGATCCTGGGTTCAATCCCAGTGGAGGCACAGTGGGTAAGATTCCACTTTAAACCATAGATTCAATCCTGATTAGCCTAGCTTAGGACAAGGTGGACTTCGAACAAACTTTAAGGCAGTCAACTACAGTATTGATTTTTCCTTCCATACATAGCTTCAGGAAAATAGGATCGAGCAATATTTATTTTATTGCCAGCCCTTCAGTTAGGACTTGGTAAACATTTGAAACTGATGACAGCAGTCTAAACTTACTCCAAATAGTAATTTATTGTCTCCCCCTTCCGAAAAAATAAGGTAATTTGGCAATAACATCATTAAAGTTCATCAAAAGTTCGCACGAAGCAAACAAAAACCAAGTTTCTTTCTCAAGTTTATGAAGCATGTTCTCCATTTGGTGTGAATAAAAATAAGGACAGCACATCCAGATTGAGTACATGCTATGAATTGTGTGAGGGAGTTTACGAGGAAGGCATTGAGAAATTTTTGGTGTGATGTGAAGTCACAAAGTTACCAAGGTCATGGTTTCAAGAAAATTCATCCCAGAACTACACTTCCTCTTGAAAGCACCAATATTATCAGATGCTGTGAAAACAGTAGCATGCTTTCGTTGCAGACCTAGGTTAAATTAATTTATTCTTGTGAATATGTCAGCTAAATACGTAAGATTGATTTTTCACAAAAAGCGCCACGGAACCCTGCAAATCTCTTGTAGAGCCTCAGGGATTCATGGAGGAAGCACACTTTAAGAATCACTGCTCAGTGCAATATCCTGCCATCTTGTTTGTTATCTTTATGATGTCTAAATACTTCATATTATTCAATTACCTATCAATTACCAGAATATTCAAAGTAAAATTCACTGATTGATGAGTCACCTGGTGACACATTACCATATTTACTTGTGTTTAATGTGCACTTTTTTCCAAAGTTTTGCCCCAAAAAAGTGTGGATCGTATTACAAACGGAATAATTTTTTAATGTTTATGGAACCCTATCATGTTATATATCAGTATAAAGCTTGAATTCTGCAGTTTCTGAATATTGTAACAGTATTCAATTCAAGATGGCGACACTAATGTGCAATGCAGTTGAAATAAGCTCATTACAAAATGAAGGAACGTTCTGATTTTTATGGTACTTTGTATGAAAAGATAAGGAAATAGAAAATAATTAAAATGTATTACTGGCCAAATAATATGACATATATGAAGTGTGTAAATGCCTTAATGGAAGAAATCTTGCGCTGCTAACTGCTAGTTTGCGAGTTCTGAATGTGCCTCCTATAAATGTTTCGTTAGTCATAGAAAAAGTATATATTTTGAAGTTTTAAAGAGGAAATTAGCAAAACCACTTATAAGAGTTGAAAGGCCATGTGCCACAATTTTTTACTTAGTAATGTAATGTTCTCCTCTTGGTCCACATAGCAACAGGTGACTCATTGAATAGGAATGATGTCATTCACTGTTGATCGGCATAGCAACAGCTTTGCGTGAACCTGCATTGTACTGTATATAAGATATAATTGTTTTCACTTTTCCCTTTCAAAAACCAGAGTGCACGTTATACACACATAAATATGATAATTAAGGAGGTTTACAAACCATTTACATTCTTCAAGGAACATTTGCAATTTTATGTAAGATTGGTAGAACGATGGTTGTTTGTTATTGGTAAATTTTATATCTGCTCTTTATGTGTACTGCTAACAATTTTATATTGTGATCCTTAATTTACGTACTTATTCCCATAATATAGGGCTAGCCAAAAGTTATATGTTTTTAAAATATGCAACTAGAGTATTTTTCTTTAAATACCATACAATGTGTATGGTAAGATATTCCCATATTTCACATGCATTATATTTTTAAAATTTCTCTTCAAATTAGAGAGAGCATTCTAATTTTAAAAAAAAACAACAACACATATTTATGCCTATTATTCCTGAATAACACACATGCACATAAAAAGAGTTATAAACATACATTTCAAATTAAGGAACAACATTAAACAAATAGAACAGCGTACCTTCCCAAACATTTCCATTGGCAATGAGATTTGTAGCCACCAACTTAATGGTGCTCTGCGCAGCTCCAGTCGACTGGATTGTTGCAACCAAACATGCTCTAAAAACAAAGAAAACGAGATGTTGCTTTTTCTGTACATATTTCATTATTTAAAAAAAATGGGACCTCGATTTTTGATGTTTTTCAGGGGACTAATGCAAAAACACTTTAAAATTCTGGAAAATGTAAAATCCAAGAAAATGTTATAACCTTTTGTTCAACTGAGGCCATAAACAAAGACTATATAATGTGCAGACAAATGTAAGATTGGGGTTTCACTGTAGTTGTATTCTCAGAAAACAATACAGTATTGTTTTAATGTTAAAGAACTAAAGAATATCACCAGATCTTCAGTAAGGCAATATCAACTTCCACTGGAGACATGAAAACAAAAAATACATGCAGTACATATATTGAGAATCAAGGTAAAAAAAAGTCAAAATCTCAACTGCCAGATCATGGTTATATCCTGTATCTGATGTCTTGTTTCCTAATGTTCAAAAACGACATTTCTGTGCATTACTCACTTGATGGCATCTGTGTAATAGCTTGAATTATCCAACTCTGTCTCCAAGAGGAGCTGAACAGCCCTGTCCATTTCTCCCAGTAGTATCAACCTCTCAATTACTTTCTTGGTGTGCTCATAGTCTCCTCGCTTGCTTTCGTGCAACGTCACACGTTCCAACTGCAATTTCTAAGTGAAAAGGAATTAGAGGGATTTTATTTAAATCAAAAACCATGCCATGCACCTCCTTAAAAACTATCACTGCTCTCTACTGCTGCATATAAAATTCATGTTATAGTTAAAGGTAGGTACCAGTTTCAATTTATTCAACAATAGCGGCAGATAGTTTTCCAGAGTTTGGTTATTTTGCAGTTCCCAAAAATGCCAAGCAGCATGTCCACAGAGCCTAAGTACCCTGGAAATGTTAAGTTATTTTGCATACTTACTCCAATATTCCAATGCACACAACTTCAGAGGAATACTTAGGTATTAATATTAATGAATCTTTTGTACAATTTTCAATTGTAAATGTGTACAAATGTATCGTTCTCTTATCAATTCGATAAACACCCACACAGACCATCGGTACACATCAAAAATTATTGCTAGTGACTCCACAGATGTCTATTATCCATGTTTGTATTTATCAAAAACTTTTTATACCTTAGTAACCTTTTCTGCATACTGAATGATCATGTTTAATGTTTTAAAAATATCCACATAGACGAAGTTAATACACGGTGAAAGCTTCATGTCTCTTATCGCTTTTTGTACAAAAGTTACGTATGTTCAAAGCCTCGGCTGGTGACTTTTTTGACACCCTGTACAAGGGCTAATACAAAACGGGAAAAGTATACAAGATCTGTCATTTGGAGGATAATACCTGCATTCTGGAAATGGTATGACATGATAGAGGATCGCAGGAACTACGCTCTACATAATCACATTTCTGATTTAATGAGATTGTCTATTCCTGATGCACAGAAAGTGGTGTCAACTGTTGGGAACTACCTACAAGTACAGACCTTCGCAACGCATTGTGAATACACTCTTTCACATGTTTACAGTTCAGTTGTCTTGGAGCTGGGCTGAACAGTACTCCCTGGATTTTGGTTTTCATCTTGACCCTCCTTCAAGCGCAGGAAGTCCTATCTTGCAATATTCCTTTCAGCAGAACTTGTTTAAACTGTATCAGAACAGGGGCCTTTGAATAAGAATTTCTCCATCTAATGCATAAAGTTGGGGTACTCTAAACACGTGGCCGCGGTGACTCAATCGGTAACGCGTCTGACTACCATGCTAAAGGTCCCGGGTTCGATCCCCGGCCGGTTCAAATCCGGGAACTTTTCTAACGTTGGAAGCGGCCCCGGCGCCCACCCAGCGTCGAATAACATGGGTACCTGGGGGAAACCCTGGGGGGTAAAGGCGGTCACATCACCCCCACTCACGACCGGATCAAGAAAGTGTGAGGCGTTACCCCCACACCCCCTATACGCCTTCATGGCATGGTGCTAAGCACAGGGCAGCAATTTACCTTTTTTTTTACTCTAAACCTAGCAAAGTGTATTCCTTCTTTCCAATAACAAGATAGCTGAAGTTTTGACTGGATCTTTTTAGGACTGTGTTAAGAACAAATTCATAAAAAAACATCTCTCATTCTGAAGACACACAGCACACCACCGATTGTGAAAAATTATATCTCTTAGCAATTCCTTGCAGACAATTCAGAATTGCACTTACTACTGTCTAGTGAACAGTGAATGCCATCAGTAAGATTCTCCAGAAGGAATTTAGAATAGCTGCATGATTCTTCAAAATTGGAAAGAAAGAAAAGTTACTTCTAATACACAGTCAAAGTTAACTTGATCCTCAATAGTAACAAAATAAATGTCATATATTTCCATGGATTCAGAACCTTTACGAAAACACTGTTCATAAAGCTTGCATTTCATCACTGCTGTTCTTAACTAAATGTTTGCTACCTTATGATTTGGTATACACAAGAGATTCACTACGTTGAAATTTCAGTGGATAAATAGAGGCTTGACCAGGACTCATACACTGACGATTTAATTTTTGTTATATAGCATCCCTTTTTTTACACTTTTGGCTAATCGCAATGATGAGGATGAATGATTATACGATTAAATTAATGAACAAAGAACACCAAACCCAGAGTGGGACTCGAACCTGAGACCCCTGTCTTCATAGCAGACTGTGATAACCACTCTGACATGGAGGTCAGTGACTCAGACATTGCAAACCCCCAGGCTTGAGTCCTGCTCAAGTCTGCATTTCTTGCTGGAATTTCCACGTAAATGTTTGCTATTTTTCACATCAAATTTTAATGAGTTGCTAAATTTTATATAATTCCATATTTGTTATAATTTCCATGCAATACATTATTGAGCTTAAGGGCAACATTTACCTGATATGAAAATGGGTCACAAAGGATATCGTAGCAGCTATCCAGTGGCTGAAGATGTGGGTACCTGTTGATTCTCCTTGTGTCCAACGTTGACGGAGAGCCAGTGCTTGGCTGTCTTGGCCTCTCGGTACCCTTCTTGTGTCGAGATTCAGCTTTCCCTGCCTGAAGATAAAACAGCACCACTCTCCAGAAATCAATGTCTGCCTGGTTCCCAAGTATTTCCGCCGCTATTAGGCTCCTCTCGACCGTTCCCAAAGAACAGTTCTGGAGGGAGTCCAGTCGCTCTTTATCCAGCATCTCCATCTGCCTCTTAACGTCTGGAATTACAGTAAAAGGCATGCCCTGCTCTAAGATGGCTTTGCTTTACAGTAAATCTTGGCAGTGTGTTTCAGTTGAACAGAGTAAGCTGATCAAAGTCATATTGGTAACCATACTAAGTGTTCTATGACAGTCGGCTGTAGGCTAACTACGAGGTGTGGCGAAAAGTAATGAGACTGATTTTCTTTTAACCATATTATTCTTTTTACAAATCAAGGTTATCCCCTTGGGCAGCTACACAGCAACGGAGGCATTGTTTCCATCGTTTGTAGCAGTGCTGGAAGGCTTCTGGTGGAACACTCTTCAGCTCGTCAGCTCTTTTGGATATTATACACATTATCAAAATGGCTGCCTTTCAAGTGGTTTTTGAGCCGGGGAATAGAAGGAAGTCCCAGGGACAAGACCCGGTAAATACGGGGCCTGAGAAACCACAGGAATGCTTTTTTCTGCCAAAAATGCATTGATAGAGACTAGCGTGTGACTGCTGTGTGATTTGGGGCATTGTCATGGTGCAGCATCCAAGTGCTAAAATTTGATGGATGGTAAACCGGTTCAAATTTAACTCACTACTGATCATTCTCAATGTCAATCGACGATCTGACCTAACAAGAGACCTCACTCTTTCCACACTGTCGTCCATTTTTGAGGTTGAAGGTCTTCCCGCACGAGGTTAGTCTTCCACTTGTTCTCGGCCTTCTAAAAAGGACTTATGCCATCTGAACTTTATGCCCTGAGTAGGGAATGTTCTCCATAAGCTCTTTGTAACTTTTTATAAGTCACAGCATCAGATTCGCCAAGCTTTACACACAATTTGATAATCAAAAACTCACTATGCTGATCAAGGCAGAATTTATTTTATTATAAACCATAAAACTAAACATTACGTTTCAACCTTCTAGCAAGGTCTTCTTCAGACTCTGTACCAAATACAAAAAAATTGTGTTACAATTTGATGGCAAAACATTGTTCAAACTTTTTGCCAGTCCATTTTCTTAACACACCTCTCAAACACACCTTCACTTCAGATGCTCTTAACAAATCGCGTAGCAACTGTAGAAAGTTCAAACTTGAAGGGAAGGCATTAGCGTCGTCAATTTGTTTCCAGTATTGCCAGTCTCATTACTTTTTAGCCATACCTCGTAACTTCATTTCCGAGATATGCGTACAATATATTAATAATTTTCAATTATCTAACTAAACTTTTTAAAAAATGGTGTATGGAATATAAAAGACAAGAGAAATGTTTTACTATGTCACGCTTACATATATTTTAAAAAATAATTCACAATGATGTCTTCTAAACCTGATGAAACATTTGGAATGCTTTTTTCACTTGGAAGACATTATCCATGAATGTCTGAAGGTAGGGAGAGGGAGCAAGGGAGCCACTGCACCCTCTGGGAAATTAATATCAACATAAAATTATATATTTTGTAGGGCTGAGCTGATTATCGACTGAAAAAGGACATGATGCTGAATGAAACAACAACATTAGCATGCCCATTTACTTTCTCTGGTTACATTTAAGACATTAATTCATTTTGAAACTATTTTCATCTTTGCACTTAATCAACTTGCACCTGTTCAAAATTTCATACATAATACAAGACTCTTCATGCTTTTCGAAAAAAAAAATGTTTTATTTGTAAAGTACAATTTAAAACTTTATTTGCACGGTAATATATAATCATCTTGTAAAAAATAAAGTGAGTAGACTCATGCATTCTTCGTAATTTCCTTTTTGCATCTCAGTCTTATCCCCCACGCCAGTCTTCTGACAATCAATCTGTTTTCCCTGGTCTATTTACAAATTTCATTTTATTGATTCCTCAGAGTGGAAACACATGAAAACGTTTCACTTGTTCTGATCCATAAAATGATTTACAACCAAAAACTGAACAGTAGACATCACTCTTTCGCACATTCCTCATGCTTTGAATGACTACAACACAACATAGTGTCCTACATAAAGTAGTTCCCAAAAATCTCACCAGATGACATATGAGCTAATTTAAATCGCGAATAGTGCTTGGGTACAAACTCACTTTCTTACCCAGAGCCGCTAACTTCTTCACTTGAATGCTTGGAATGAAATGAAGTGAAAACTTCAATTGTATTAAAAAATTCTGCAGGAAGAGGAAAGCTACCTTACCTTTTATATTTTTCTCTGTAAACCCATCTTCTGTTGTAAAATCTAATGAATATGTTTCCTTCCAAAACTGACCGGACAACATTGTTTGAACATTATGGACTACTGTAGGAGGTAGAAGGTTTGGACAAAACACAGGATCTGTAACAATAAAGCATGGATACAAGCCAAATGTCAACAACATTATGCTGGCAGAACTAACAGATCATATCAGTGCAGATTAAAAACAAACAAAGAAAGATTAATAAATATTCTCTGAACAAAACAAGCCATCAGAACATACCACACTGGCATTACCACCCTTCATCTGATGATATTAATGTGACAAATTATACATATATAGCCTACTTTTTTTTTGTTATTGCTATGACTGGTAGTTATATTACTCAATGTTCCAACTCATTCTGGGAAACAAATTTCCCGACCTTTCGAGATTTTACAGGCAATTTTTTAAAAAACATTTCCAGGCCAAGCTATTAGCACAATATAGTTTTAAGTGTAAAACTGCACTGTCTATTCAAGAGAATCAAGTTTATTCAACACTGCTAAAAAATTAACAAAATTATAAAAACAGTTCCATATAAAATAAAAAACCCACCAAGAAGTACAGAGCCATCCATTGAAGTGTAGACTGCTGCATCAGTGTTTGCGCTATCGGCAAGCAAGGCACTCACAGCCGTACGTCGGAACTGTAGACACTCTGGGTGAATCAAGCATGCAAGTTACCACAACCAATTTAAAGAGTGATTTATTTACGACATGGAACTTTTACACCCGGGAATCTTGTTTCAAATCACCTTTGAACTTCACATGCTGATTGAGTTAACAGATATGAATCATAAATAAATACACACTGTGCAGTAGAAAACCTTTGCTGAGCCATAACACACTTTGAGGGTGAATACACTAGAAAGAACACAATACGTAACAAGCACCCTATCACTTCACAGTCGCCAGATTAATAAACAGGCCACACAATACAAAACAACAACCCTTATCACTTCACAGTCTCCTGTCTACTTTCAGGACCTCCATAAAACTGGTTTCTAGCCCACCCCCATGCCAGCTTACGTTAGTGGGTGTCTTAATAAAGATGTATCAAAAATGTGTGCACATCATTTGAAACTGTTATGAGCTTGCTTCATCGACACACTACGATGCCGTCAAACAACCGCCCTCTGTAGAAAGTACAGGTCTACCACAAAGCATAATATCTACGATACCAAAATATCAGTAAAAGTAAGCAACAATGGAGTAAATGGGAAACAATACAATTATAAAACCATATGATTTGCTACCACCAGTCATGTGATCATAAACAAACCTTGAAATTCGTAGTCACCCAATGCAGAGCAACTTGACAGCAGCGTCATGTCCATGATGCGGAGGCAACCATCTTGAGTGGCCAGAACTGGCTTGTCCGAAGCGGCCCAGTCAATGTCGACAACCTTAACCATGTCCTTGGGGCACTTCAGCTGAGAAATTCTTTCAAAGGGCTGCAATTGGGCAAAGTAATGCTAACATTAGAGGAAATATCTATCTGTTCTTTAGCTATTTATTCAAGGAGCTAATGCTATAAGACAAGTAGACTTGGGAAGAAAATGGGATGTGCCCATCAAACCTGTAATGCATTCAAATTGTATTTTCTGTTCTGTAATAAGAACTCCCACATAGTCTGCCATGAAAGGCCCACATATATCATTACACATAATTACTCCGATGGAACAAGAACGAGTATATAGATACAATCTGTAATACATTGAGTGCAAACACTAAAACATACACATTTACACTGCATGAACTGTAAATATGGTATGTTTATAAATACTCATGCTGTTTGAATGAACTTGTATGCATTTTGCATGATTCCCAATAGTTTTCTGATTTGTAATTACAATCATGAAAATAAATTGTGATTCGATGAGCCAGCTGAAAGAACAAACATAGTGAGACATCTATGCTTTACCAAGAATATAAATTTCACATTGAATTGTTCCTATTACATACTTTACATAGACAATGCAACAAGCTTCCTAAAAAGAGAAAGATATAGTGGAACCAGGATATTACATTTTCCTGCATTTTACATTCAATCTTGATGGTTCCAATGAAGCAAAATGTTATACAATTTTCCCATTATCAATCCCAAATATAAATTATCCCTGAAAAACATAAAATCGAGGTTCCACTGTATGAGCCAGTGAAATTTAAAGGCAAATTATCATACTATAAAATAATGCCAGCATATTTTAATCTCACATTCAAAACATAATATCAATTTTTAAAACACAGAAATGGAAATAACCAGTAATTCCTACCACTTTCCAATGTAATGTAGAAACTAGAATGTACGCAGACAGATATAATGACAAATAAAACTTCCTTAAGCAATAAGAAAGGTGTCTGGTTGCAAAGAACATCGCATCCTAAGAAACAGAATTAACATATAGGGAATGATGCTCTATGAGCTCAAAAAAATAAGTCAATAGCAATGTATCCTTATGGAGATGAAAGGAGGTAGAAATGTCTGAAATGAAATAATGTATGTATGTGATAATGGGGGAAATGAGGGATCACACCTTACCAAAAAAAGAAAGTGTGCTTGTGCATATCTGTACTTGTGCAAGTTCCTTTAATCTAAGTTACCCAAATTATGCTGGTATACACAAGAAGGAACATTCAAATTATTTCCTCTTATGGTTCCATGACATGTGTTTATTTTCAGAATCAATTTTATGTTTCGCTTTGTCTCTTCAGATCTATTCTGGTTTAGATATTGATTCATTGATTTGGTATTTTAAGTCCACTTTATGCACAGATAGGCTAATCGGGACTGGACCTACAGTTTAAAGTGGGATCCGAACCACTATCTGCCTCCACCAGGTATCGAACCCGGGACCCTTTGATTAATATTCTGGTTTAGAGTGGACAGGGTTTACCAATATTAGGGTAAAGGTATCAGAAAGTATTGGCTGGAATTTAACCAACGATATCAGGCAATACTTCTCCAGTATCTAGGTATCTTGTAGTGTCTGCAAAATTATACATGATACTTTACAAAGGCTACATATATGCACAGGTATCATGTGAAAAAATTGAATTTGTGATTAGCTATTTTAATATTCCATCTCCTGTGTGAAATTATGAATATTTAAAAATAAAATTCTGGCAGATTAATAGTGTAGTTCCAAGCAATACTTACATATAAAAATTTATAAATTTTCTTAACTACTTTAAGGTTTTACCATGTAAAGTATGACCAATCAAGGATTGGGCATACATGCCCACACACAAAGACCCACAGACCCAACCTAAGTGCAGAAAAGGCTTGTGAGAGCTAGTTCCCAAAGGCTTATACTTTCCCCCAATTAGCATAATGGGTAATGTTTACAAACCAGTTGCTACACCCATGGGAGGGTTAGAAATGCTCTATTTATTAGGAAATAATTTTTAGGCAGACAGCAGCCATCTTGAATACAAAAAACCATGTGCTCCAAATCATATATTTGCTATATCCCTTATTTTTTAATAAATATAAAAGTTAACATTTGTGCATAGGTAAAATAATGCCTAATTTATGAAAAGTAAATTCATTTGCAATTATCTGGCATAAATAAGCCAGAAAAGATGAAAAAACACCTTTGTTTACATTTTTCAATCAACTGATAACTTTGCCATCTGGTGGAAGGAATTGGAACCTCCACAGACAAGGAAAAGCCACAGGTGACCCCAGCTGGCCAATGAGAGGCTTTCAAGGCTGTGACATCACATAGGAGGCAGTCAGATGGTCTATTGTGTTCTGAGCACAGGATATAGTAGCCAAGACCTCTTTTAAGGTTGTAAGTGCAATTTTCACCATGCCCATACCCAATGTGGGAAATCCAGACCACATGGTTGGCAAGAAGGCACATCCATGAAGAATCCATGAGCACCCATGGTTATTTCCAGCAATCCTTCCATGAAAAGCCTGGAAAGTGCGTCCATCAATCCCCAAAGCCTTTATTACCTCAAGAAAGCAGGAATTATGCATTCTCTTGTCTTGTGAGCCCCATAAATTGGCAGGTGTCGGGATGTGGCTTGTGGTTGTGAAAAAGTGTGTGGCCCCCGGGTATGAAGTAGGGATGGCCAAACGAATCCGGATCCGAAAAATCCGGATCCATTCGGATCCGGATCCGGATCCAAAAGTTACGGATCTGGATCCGGATCCGGGTCTGAAAGTTTCGGATCTGGATCCAGATCTGAGAGATCCAGATCTGGATCCGGATCCGAGAGTTCCAAATCTGAAAGTTTCGGATCTGGATCCGGATCCGAAAGTTCCGGATCCGAGAGTTACGGATCTGGATCCGGATCCGAAAATTCCGGATCCGGATCCGGGTCTGAAAGTTTCGGATCCGGAACCGGGTCCGAAAATTCCGGATTTTTTGGATCCGGATCCGAGAGTTTCGTATCTCAATCCCATTATAGGGTAGTCGGGGGTAAAGGTCCGCGGAGGGCAAAGATCCGCAGGGCTTTTTTGCGAAGGCTTTGAATTGAACTGGCACCACTGTTGTTCAGATCACGAGGTATAGTGAAGGAGATCGGACGTACGAAGTGTGGTGTTCCTAGAACAAAAACCTTTACAGCTATGAGGTAAGTTACGTTTTTGTATAGTTTGATGTAATTTGGAATAAACAAACCACTTCTCTGACACTGGCGTGGTTATAGGTTCATGTATTACTATGTTTGTGTGTTTATGTATAAAGCTTTATTAATCATTTAATGGAGGAAGTCCACCAAAATATGCTGTTATTTGACGGGAATTGGCAGCATTTTATAACATGGCGATATGGGGTAAAAATCCGCTGAGAGAGTGGGGCAAACGTCCGCTGCGGACTTTTACCCCATTCGTATAATTTTTCAAATCGTATATTCAATTCCTCATAAAAATTTGCTCTACCTTACATTGTTAATATCTATATAAATTATCTATATAAATAATTATGGTTGTAAAAACCTATTTTTCTCTGTAAGTAGAGTTTGTGTGGTAACAATGCGTATCTAAAACAGAAACTGCGCTATTTTCTCTCTACATGGCTTCATTTATTTAGATCTACTTATTTTGTTTAACTGCTGATAGTTTAACAACCTGGTAAGATTATTGTTGGAATTATACTGTATTAGCAATGTCTAAAAAAGGCTAACAATTCAAGGCTCTAGACCGACCAACTAAATTATTGCCAAGTTTTGTCTTGTGGTTGAGGTTTCATGTTGAATTGCTAAATAATTTTTTGTCTTTAAAAATTCTTTCTGTATTAATTTATAATTGCATAGCTATCTATTAAACTTCATGAACTTTTTTAGGTACCGGTATTGTTCAAAATTTTTCTCTTTGTAGCTTTGTCGAATCATGTGAAAGTGGAAGCAAAATTAGACATTTTGTGTTGATAGCTTCTGAATTAATTATAGCACTAAAATAGAGCTTAGCATATTTCTCAAACAACATCGCAAAATTTTGATTCAACGGGAAAAATTCAATCGTGGGAATATACTCAATTATTGTCAAATGTACATAATATATCTGATAAAGAATACTTTCTAATGCTAGAAGTCCTCATACAAACCTCATTTTTTCATTGCAGGAACTACAAAAGAAAGAAAGCAGAAGTGAGACCACTGACCGATGCTCTTTTTCAACAAGCACAACAAATGAAAGCAGGTGGCATGTCTGTAAGAGAAATCGGTAGAGTTCTTGGGTTCGATGAATCAACAGTTAGTAAAAGATTGAAAGCTGGCAACGGAGTTGGGTCGCTAGGACGTTTCAAACGTGTGTTCACGCCCGAGCAAGAAAAGGAAATAGTGACACATCTTAAAGACTTGGATGCCCGTTTCTATGGACTTACATTGAAGTCTCTACGCTTCCTTGCCTATGAATATGCAGAAGGAAATGGAATCACGCATTCCTTTTCAAAGGAATCTAAGTTAGCTGGCAGAGACTGGACAAGGGAGTTTATGAAGAGGAATCATCTCTCTATGAAAACTCCGAGAAAGACAAGTGTTGCTAGAACAATGGGATTCAACAGGCAACAATTGACCCAATATTTTCAAAATTTGAAACAGATCCTGGAGAAATACCACTTTCCGCCAAACCGCATCTACAACATGGACGAAAGTGGCTTCCAAACCGTCCCAAATAAATTACCTAAACATGTTGCTCCAAAAGGTAAACGAGAAGTGTCAAAAAATGTGTCAGCTGACAGAGGAAAAACAATTACAGTTGCTTGTGCGATGAGTGCTACAGGACATCACGTCCCACCATTTTTCATATTTTCACGAAAAAGAAACAATCCGCTTCTTCTGAAAGATGGGCCAATCGGTTCTGCAATGGCTGTGACAGATTCTGGTTATATGAATGTGGAAACATTTTTAATTTATCTAGACCATTTTAGAAAACACACTAACCCCTCTGCAGAAGTCCCAGTTTTGCTTATTTTGGATAATCACATATCACATGTTTCCCTCCAGGCTATTACTTCAGCTAAGAAACACAACATACACATGGTTAGTATTCCTCCTCATAGCAGCCACCGAACCCAACCCTTGGATCGTGCTTTCTTTAGGCCATTGAAAGCCTATTATGATGATTTATGCGACAATTGGATCACATCGAATCCTGGTCAGCTATTAACTGAGTACCACGTAGCAGGTATATTTAATCGAGCATTCGAGAAAACAGCCACAGTAGAAAAAGCTACTCAAGGATTTCGAGTGACTGGAATTCATCCATTGGATATCAATATTTTTAATGATGAAGATTTTTTACCAGCCTCAGTAACAGAACAAGAACATGAAATTGATACTGTTGATCTTGAAGATCCTGACCTGCGTGGAAGAATTTGCTTTGAAGATAGTCTGCCTGAAAACTCTCAGTCTGCTCTTGTAGAAACAAGGAATGATGAGTCCAGCAACGTGGCTGCTCTAGGAAATCCTACTCCTGTCCCTTCCTCTTCCATTGATAGGACAAGTAACAGAGCTGCTCTGCAAAATCTTGCACCTGGGACTTCTAGTTCTCGTCAATCATCAGTGTCTCCCCATGATATTATTCCACTCCCGAAATTAAATATTAGAAGAAACCGTACGGGAAGAGGCCTAAAATCTACTCTTCTCACTTCGACACCTCACAAGGAACAACTCGAAGCACTACGGCAGAGAACGGTAGATCACGGGAAGAACGCCTACGAATCAAAAAATCAAAGAAGAGACTCTTTCAAAGTACTGATAACCCGAAGAAAAGAGTTGATGAAGAAATTGTGTCGTCGTCTGAATCAGAATCCCAATTTTCCCTTCATGAAAGCAGCGATGATTCTGCATTTGTAGTAACCAGCGATGAATCAGAATGTGACAACATTCCAGCTGAACTTCTACCCGGTGACTTCGTTGTGGTGAAAGTGTATGGAAAAACTAAATCATCATTCCATTTGTACGTGGCTAAAATCATTGAACTTGACGTTGATGGCTACATCGGTGTATTTTACAAAAGGGCTCCGCAAACTATGAGATTCAAGAAAACTGATGAACGATCGTTCTTTCATAAAGACGATGTTGTGAGGAAATTGCCTACACCGATTCAAAGCAGTTCTACTCGATTCAAAGACATGATAGGTTTTAAGACTGATCTGAGTGATTTGTTTTTGTTCTAAAGCTATTTGAGTTTAATTTTTAAAGTTATTGAAATCTTGGGATACCTACTTGTCAATTTAAAATTAGAGACTATTTTATGTTCTATGGTTATCATAATTCAGTTTAATACAGTAAATATAGCAAAAGTTATTGTAATAATTTTCTTCTTGCTGTGTGCGGCAAGAATCCGCAACATAGTACACCTGCGGAGGTCCGAATTTGCTTATGTCGATAAAATCAAATTCATACTTTAAACCATTAACTTTGCAGGTTCTAAAACTGGTGTTCATTTTAGCTGTATAAATAAGGTATCCATTTATGACATTTTGAGATTAAAAACTTAAGACCAAAAATTGACAAAAAATCAAACGTAAAAACTGCGGACCTTTACCCCCACCTACCCTAATATTACCACACCTTAAACGGTATTATGATCTTCGATTACACAGAAATTTTTGATTAGTTAGTCCTACAAGAATTTTTTTCAAGTGTTGTTCCTAAAACACTTTGCTACGCATCGACTGACACACACGTGCACAAAAATAATCTTACTTGTTTAACATAAAATGTCAGAGGTGATTTTGTAAATGCCATTGAAACGAATATGTATTCATTCGAATGTATTGGAAATGGAAACACGCATAAATGTGAGACATTCCATTCCAGAATGAAACCTTTAACACATATAACAAAATAGAAATGTTATACAAAAATTATGCAATTGTTCTACACTTACAGTTTTACAAATTAAAATAAAACATTATAATATATGCAGTGTTATATAATTACAAAGTGTAAGACTAACAAGGGAGGTTATCTAAGTGTGCCCCTCCGATTTCCATGAAACTTGGCAGGCGTATAGTGGGGCCCAAAGGAAGAAATACGTGTTTTTTTGTTTCAGCTAAAAAATGGTTTTAGGGGGCAAAGCCCCCTCAAATGTCAAGATTAGGACAAATTGAAGTGAGGATCTGACCCCTGTGTCCCTCCGATTTCCATGAAACTTGGCAGGTCTATAGTGGGGCCCAATGGAAGAAATATGTTTTTTTTTGTTTCAGCTAAAAAAACTGTTTTAGGGGGCAAAACTCCCTCAAATGTCAAGATGAGGACAAATTGAAGTGAGGATCTGACCCCTGTGTCCCCCTCCGATTTCCATGATACTTGGCAGGTGTGTGTATAAACGGGGCCCAAATGAAGAAATACGTGTTTTTTTGTTTCGGCTAAAAAACTGTTTTAGGGGACAACCCCCCCCCCCTCAAATGTCAATATGAGGACAAATTTAAGTGTGCATTTGACCTATGTGTCCCCCTTCGATTTCCATGATACTTGGCAGGTGTGTGTATAAACGGGCCCAAATGAAGAAATACGTGTTTTTTTTTGTTTCGGCTAAAAAACTGTTTTAGGGAGCAACCCCCTCCCCCCCTCAAATGTCAATATGAGGACAAATTTAAGTGTGCATTTGACCTATGTGTCCCTCTCCGATTTCCATGAAACTTGGCAGGTGTATAGTGGGGCCCATGGAAGAAATACGTGTTTTTTTTTGTTTCAGCTAAAAAACGGTTTTACAGGGCAAAACTCACTCAATTGTCAAGATGAGGACAAATTGAAAATGCGGATCTGACCCCTGTGTCCCCCTCCGATTTCCATGAAACTTGGCAGGTGTGTGTATAAACGGACCCAAATGAAGAAATACGTGTTTTTTTTTGGTTTGGGCTAAAAATCTGTTCTAGGGGGCAACCTCCCCTGAAATGTCAAGACGAGGACAAATTGAAGTGGGGATCTGACCCCTGTGTTCCCTTCCGATTTCCATGAAACGTGTTAGGTGTATAGAGGGGCGGCTAAAAAAACTGTTTTAGGGGGCAAAACCAGCCTCAAATATCAAGATGAGTACAAATTGACGTGTGGATCATCTGACCCCTGTGTCCCCCTCCGATTCCCATGAAATTTGACAGGTGTATAGAGAGGCCCTATGCCCCCTGTTTCTTCCTATGCCATATTTTCGTGGTTTCGGGGTCAGATCCCCACTTTAATTTCTCCTCATCTTGACATTTGAAAAGGGGGGGCTCTATACACCTGCCAAGTTTCATGGAAATCGGAGAGGGAGACTTAGACCTCCCTTGTAAGTGTATTAATTAATTACAAATCGCGCACACGCGTACACACACTATATATATATGTGTATGTATGTATATTATATATATATATATACAGTGCGTCCATTTCGATCTTCAGCCGAGAGATCGGGAGAAGCGTGGCGGGCGGCGCTGGCGGAGATGCCGACATTTGCGGCCTGTAATGCCCGCTTATGTTTATGGACATACGCAGACATGTATATAAATATTGCAAAACGAGCACTAACCTGTGTTATAATTTATCATCTGTATGTAATTCATCCAAGTTCTGCCCTTATTTACACAAAAAATACGCTTTAGAAACGATGTTAAGAGCCACAGATAATAAAACATTTTAATCATAGTTTTGACCAGTAACGTCCTGCTTAAGTTCATATCCTTGAAAGAGTTTTGTGCCGATGGGGATCATTTGGAGGTTTCGAATGTGCAACACTGTATCAAGATTACGCTGTAGACGAAACCGTTAAAAGTCAATGGTGTTCGTAAGCTTCCTTGCAATCCGTGCTCGAGTTTTTTGTTCCTTCGCGACAGAGCTGTGAATATAGTGGCGAGCAGATGTAAACCAAGAGCGTGTTAATTTCGTACTGTGCGCAAGAGTGTTATTATTGGTTACTTGCCGTTACTTGTTTGTGTTATTGCAGTGTGTATGTGTGTTGTGTCAGTGAGAGGATTGGAATGCCACCCGCAAGGTTCACGTTACGAGGGGGGCTGATAAGTTCTCGGCCCGACCCAGAAGGACTTTAGCTACAGGCACGAAAGTTTCAGGCTATTCAACGTATTCTCCCCGAAAGTCTACACTCTTGGCACTTGGTGGATATCAGTTTGTACAACTCTTATAACACAGGTTAGTGCTCGTTTTGCAATATTTATATAAATGTCTGCATATGTCCATAAAAATAAGCGGGCATTACAGGCCGCAAATGTCGGCATCACCGTCAGCGTTGCCCGCCACGCTTCTCCCGATCTCTCGGCTGAAGATCGAAATGGACGCACGGGTATTAGCAGGTAACAATATGTTATAAGCACATTCTTACTTTCCAAAGAAGCGCATGTGGGATAGCAAAACGGATCCGGATCCGAAAATTCCGGAACCGGATCCGAAAGTTTTGGATCCGGATCTGAAAGTTCTGGATCCGGGTCCGAAAGTTCTGGATCCGGATCCGAAAGTTCTGGATCCGGATCTGAAAGTACCGGATCCGGATCCCGATCTGAAAATTCCGGATCCGCGGATCCGGATCCGAAAAATTTTAGGATCCGGATCCTTGGGATCCGGAACCAACCGGATCCGGATTTCGGATCCGCAAGGATCCGGATCTGGCCATCCCTAGTATGAAGTGTATTGTGTAAAATTGGCTGATATGTAAGTACCAAATATTTTTGTATATTTATTTTTGTGTTCTTTGTGTAACAGTGAAGATGTTCATGTTTAGTGGTGGCCATGCCACAGGTTATGTTCTTTATTGAATAAATGTGTCATTTAAATGTGATCTATCTGATATCATTGAAGTGAACCGTAAGTCTACTAAAGCCTCCTCTACCTACCATTTTTAGATTTTAGGCTAAAGTTCATCTGTTAGTTAACAGGTCTCCCAAGGGAAACCTGTTATTGCCCATGGAACACCACACGTAGCATAGGGTCTACATGTGGCAGCGTTGCTCTCTTTTTTTTTTTTTGAATAAGTGGTGTTTTTTTTTTATTCTTGGTTGATTTAGTATACTCCACCAAACCCTCCCCATTACAGAGTCGCTGAATCTCTAAGAGTAGAATCATAAACTTAATAGCAATACATATTCATATAAAATAAAGTAAATCACCCTCATAAAAGTACCTGTATCAGTAAACCTATCGGCATCAGCACATGAAGTGGAGAGGGGTCGAATCTTGAGGTTAATTGGCAGGATGCTTCTATGGAACATGGTGACAATAAGACAACAGAAGGGGGGGGGGGGTGATTTGTGAAAAACTTGATGGCCGGAGAGGGATTTTCAAGAAATTGCATCTTAATTCTGCCACGTGGTCCAGCCAAATTTTGAACATCGGGCCTTTGCCCCCACGTCCCCCCTGGATTCTTAATTGTTGTACATTGCTTAAAATGTTGCCTTTTACTCATTTTTACATACAGAAATCAAATTATTCAAAACGATACATTAGTTTCAAAAATGTATCCCATAATATTACGATGGTAACAGAAGAAACAAAGGACTTTTTCAATCTCTGCTTTTAATAATAGTAACAATGCATATATTGTTTTGTAATTCAAGTATGTCATACCTTCATATGCATATTGTTTTGTAATTCAAGTATGTCATACCTTCATATGCATACTAAAGATAAAAAAAAGACATAACTGAAATATTATGTGTAGTTTTCAAGAAATGGAATGTTAATTGCTGTTGTGCGTTGCTAATCGAAATATCGACAATTCGTCCTCAACGGAAATACAGCCGTCGTTCCAAATTTGACAACCTAGACACTAAAGGTTAAAACTATTCTGCAAAAAATGTATAACTTTTCCTTTCACTATTATTGTTGAAATTGCAACTTTGGCCATTTGTGATTCAACTATTGTTTACCACTTTCCTGAATGCTTGTGTTCAATGCTAATAAATTACCATTCTTGTGTCCCTTTCTGCACATTTTAAGAGTTAAACCAAGTACTTTCTTTCATCTCTATAAGAAAATATTTTCACATGATCAAACATTGTAGCCCTATATCTACTTTTATCTACTGACTTCTATAGCATCTAATGTAGAAGCATTCGAAAGCAGAGAGGTAAGCGGTAGCTCAGACACATCAATACCAACCTTCTTCATGTCAATTATGTCGACACCATCGCTGTACAACACCAGAAGTTTCAGATTGCCTTTCCCAGGTGCAAACCTTATTTTCTTAATCCATCCTCGTCCAGTCTTCAAGTTCTTACATGATCTCGTTTTCAGATCCCAAATGCTTAGAACTCCGTCAACATCCCCTTGGACAATCTGGTCGTTTTTGAATGCAATACAGGTGACACTGCTTACTCCACTCTGGCAGGCAAAGGCAACAAGAAACATTTTATGAAAAGCTGAACTATTAATTTCAATTGAAAAAAAAATACAAAATTCTTCAATGTTATAATACAATACAGCATACAAAGAAAATTCACATGTAGATAGCCTAGCACAAGATTGAAGCACTCTAAAAAAAATTATACGTATTTTTATTATGCAAGTAAAAGATGGAAAAAAAGGCAGAATGGACATTCTTTGCTAAGGTATCTTCAACTTCCTTAACATTTATTAACCTCATCAGGAAAAAACAAAGGTTGTAGACAGACATGCTAATGTGTGACTGGATCTTCAGTTTAAAGTAGGACCTGGCCCAATGTGCCTCTACCAGGTATCGAGACCAACCCTGCTTCATTACAAGGTAGCAGAAATAGCGACTACCACTGAACTGACTGACAAGAACTGTTCACGCGATAACTTTCTGATTACAACTGGACTGAGAAATGGTATCTCGAACTATTTAAGGGGGATTCAAATTTCCGATCGTTAAAGCCGTTGGGCGAGTTCCGTCCTGGCGTTAACTGTGCTTTTTGCATAACGCTGACGTTACATTATTTCAACTGATTTCCTGTAGATTCGTGTGTCAGCTGAGTTATAAAGATCCGCTGGAGATTGCCATTGTTATGTGATTGTAAGAAGCTATTTCAGGCGCTTCAGCTGGACCCATTGGCGAAGAGATTACTCTATTGAGTTATGACGCCAGGGGTCCTGGGTTCAAGTCTTCAGCGTGACACGATACTATCAGTGAGGCTTTTTATGGAACAATCCCTGTTGGTGAAGGGAAAATTGTTAATACAAATTAATGGTCAGTAAATAAAAAATTACCTTAGTATAAAGAGTAATGAGTTCAACGTGCATGTAGTAAAAGCCTCTGTGACAAAGTGGTTAGCATGCTGCACTATGATTTCTGAGGTCCTATGTTGGTATTCTGGGTAAAGTACCGAAGCGTGTGTGTCCCATCATCCATTTCATTAAGTTCAACCTCATCATTGTGAGGCAGAAAAATGACATGAAACAAAGTAGAAAGATCACTGCCACTTAACATTTCCCCTTAACGCTGAACCACCCCTTGGAATATACAGGGATCCCAGTGTGTGATGCAATTTTAAAGCAGACTTTGAGAACATACTGTGGCTCAACGTAACTTTCTGGATTTGTATCCATATTGATACACGGACTCAAAGTGTGTCGTAAGTAGTCAGATTGTTGTAATCATTATATGATGCAGGAGGAGGTAGTAGAAGTCCCACACATTTAAAACATGCATTGCCCTGCTTTATACGATGTGTGCTCTCTTACATTTAAAAATTACTCTTTCATGGAAAGTGATTGATCGATACGGTTTATTTTACTTCCCTTTTCTGCCACTTCTAGCTAATTGAGAAGATGGGGACGAGTGATGATACGATGAATGTACACTCACAAACACCCACGTCTGGGCTGGGATTCAAATCCTGGATCGCTGACATCATAGCACGATGTGCTAACCAATTCACGATGGAGGTCGGCTCATTGGAAGTGAAAATAATAACTGCATAATACTCTGAATAACAGAGGACCATATACTAGCCACCATTTCGGCACTGTTTCCAACCATAAAGTCCCACAGGGTGTCTACCAAAATAACAAATCCATAATTCTTGATTTTTTCATGACTTTTTCTTGGCCTTTTTCCTCTTCTTTTAACATTATTTAATTGCCCCCTACTTAGGTATAGTTGCAAAATTAAGAAAATAAATATTTTCATTCAATGAAAAACTCCTACCACTAGGCCAGTTAAGATCAAAACAGAAGCTGTACTTTCACAAGAGATTTAGACTTGCTTTAATTATTAATGCATGTGAAAATTAATGCTTCAGACTTCATACTGGATAGGGAATGGACAAATTACTTTAATATTTTTACACAACTTCAAGCATACAAGAATGCAATTCTTAAAAAACAAAGTGAGCGAATCTTAACCACAACTAAATACAATTTTAGATTTCCAAATATTCAATTTTATCAAATCCCAGTAAAGGTAAATAACAATGCAAGTCCACTATATTGTAAAAAAAAAAGTAAAAAAAAAAAATTTAAAAAAATTCTTGACCAAAAGCATACTTTCCTGACTTTTTCTTGACAGGTAGACACCCTACCCTGTCCCAAGGTGAAAAGGTGGAGGGATTAAAAATCCTTTTTTTATTATTTCTAATTACTAAGGTATGCATGCTTGGATGTAGCAAAAAATTCAGTCTGAACAAAAAAAAAGTATCAATTGTTGTCTCCTCAAAATATAAAAAGTTTTGAGAGAACTACATAATTGAGCATTGAGGCTAATACCATATAGGTTAAGAATATGTTCACAGATGTTCCATGCTTACCTCTGGAGGTACTTTGATGCAATCACGTATAACATTCCCTTCCACAGTGAAGTGGTACAGTTGGCTGTTGGTGTCAGTGAAGACAAAATGCTCCTTCGCCACAAGCTGCTTCTCCTGGTTATCCATACGACCTAAACCACAAATCAATACATCAAATTACTTCATTACACTTAATTACAGCTGTATACTCACGATAAACACGTAGAAAAATTATAAGAATTTCCCTAACATGCCTGTCAATTTATAATGCCAATGACCATCTCCTAATTGCATACATGCATATTTAGATTTTAATGGAAATACGAAATGAGTACAGTTTTGGACTTTTTGAAAGGTGTAAGGTATATTTTTGCCATATTTTGTCAGGAAATTACACAAAATTATTAAATGAAATCAAATACACAATGTACATACATCTCAAACATGAAATTTAAGATTTAATTTAAACAACACTTCTTGAAATCACACAACTATACAATAAAGTAGGGTTGCCCAATACAAAATTTTGGCTGATACCGATAAAATAAAAGGTAAAGGGTTCCCCTGTGCTTAGCACCACGCCATGAAGGCGTATAGGGGGTGTGGGGGTAACGCCCCACACTTTCTTGATCCGGTCGTGAGTGGGGGTGATGTGATCAGCATCACGCCCCTGACCGCCTTTACCCCCCAGGGTTTTCCCCAAGTACCCATGTTATTCGACGCTGAGTGGGCGCCGGGGCCGCTTCCATCGTTAGAAAAGTTCCCGGATTTGAACCGGCCGGGGATCGAACCCGGGACCTTTAGCATGGTAGTCAGACACGTTACCGACTGAGCCACCGCGGCCACCGATAAAATACCAATATAAAATTTACTGATACCGATAACTCATATTCTATCGATCCAATATTAAATTCCAAATGGTTCTTGGAGAACCTGAATGATTCATTGAGCACCTTAATAAATGTATGTTACCAGATGACTGCAATGCAAAAGAAGCTGCATATTTACACACTTAATTTTAAAAAAGATAGGGAATGGAGATTGTATGTTTATATTCAAAAAAATTACAATACAATGGAACAATATTAATTAAATTGTAAGATATAATAGACATATATAACAGATAGGTAATTTTATCGATAAACTGATATACCTATATCAGATGATACTGGTAGAGTACTGATTAATCTGGTCCATCCCTATGATAGTCACAAGATGATATCATCTCACAAATAACTAAACTAACAAGATGTCATATTAGGGAAAGGAATTTGTCTTACTGTTACTATGGAACTCTCAAAATACTTACTCAGTTCTCCTGGTGTTGAAGACACAGCTAGATTAGTTGGTTCTGCCTGCTCCTTCTCTTCTACAGATGCCAATTTTTTCTTTAAAGCCTTTAAATTATGTATTGGAGACCATTCCTGGAAAACAAATGATACAAAATAAGTGTCATTTCTTACCGATGACTATTGCTTTAAAAGGATCATTCAGCACTCTTATGTTATGGTGCTTTGAGTGTGGTTGAAGTCCGAATAAATGTTGCTGTTGCATCTGCAAGAATGTTTTACAGCCAATGTCACTGTGAATTAATATTGTTACTGAATCCATTGATTAACAATACTTGGACTAATATACTTACTGACTCCAACCAATAGGTACCAATGCCTGAAAATTGAAATGTTGGTTAACATTAGTGTAGTCATCATGATCATCCTTTGCCCTTTCCTGCCTTTGACAGGGTAAGTACAGTAATATTTCTTAATAACGGACAGGCCTATGGGAAAAATAAATGTCCGTTATTAAGAAGTGTCCGCTATTCAGAAAAAAGTGTAGGATGTTACACAATAGGATAAGCATATTACAGTATGTACTTTACAAACATAATGTTTTTTTTTCCTACATTCAAGGAACAAAATACTGTACTACATACGGTGAATTTAAATTTACTAAAGTCAAGATAACCACAAAGAATACTGTCTACTGTCTGCACTTTTAAAAAAAATATGTTCGGTGTAACATGAAACAATGCACGCTAGTTTGAAATACTGGCCATTGTTGCATTGAATTTCAGGAAGACCGTTTTCTTTCACGCTGTCCGTTATTAAGAAGTTTTATTTGCGTTGGGGAGGTAGTTTTCAGTTTCCGCGTCCGTTATTAAGAATGTCCATTATTGAGAAGTAATATTTCCATTAAACCTCATGTATTTCTGCCGGGGAATTTAGAGGTGTCCGTTAGGAGAAGCCCCTTCATTTTCTTCTGGTCTTCCAGCACTCCTCTCTTTCTATGGTATTCCAATCTTGTTTTCTTCTCCTAACACTCTCCATTATCTACTCTTTGCACCATCATCTTGGTCTCCCCTTTGGCCTTGTTCCCACTCCTTGTGCATTGTAAGCTCTTACAGGTAGTCTTTCTGCACCCAACCTCTTCATGTGTCTGAACCATCTCATCCGTGCCTGATCATATTCTGTCCTGAAGCTTCACCACACCCACTCTCTGTCGGATCTCTTCAGTCCTTATTCTATCCCTTCTAATCTTGCCCAATATACTCCTTAAAAATTTCATCTCCACTGCCTGCATCTTTCGTTCTTCTCTGTCACTGTCCAAGTATTCCACTTTGATTATGCATCACTTTACCAAAAGTTTTGTTTTAAAATATTCAATAACTGTATCAGTAAATTAAAATATAAAGTTATATAATTACAATTTCTAGTTCTTCAGACAATACTTGTGCAAAATAAATGAAAACTTTGAATTTTACATAATTGTTTTGGATAATTTGACTCAACGAAAGTGTCACATGGTATTTTATCAGGGGGGGGGGGAGGGAAGTATCTGTTGCGATCCAACCGACATTTTCCGATACCGACACACTGACATAAGGTCAGCCCTATTTAAAATAGAACAAAAAATACATATTAATCGTAGGTTCAACCTTCACCACGAGTAAAAAGAGAAAAATTGTTCACCTGAAGATGAAGATGATGGTGTTATCTTGAAACAAGTATAGTAGGCAAAAAGGCAGACAATGAGTAATGTCCAATTAACATCATATGTTGATGATAAAAAAATACTGTCACTAAATTCAGACAAATAATGGACTTACTTACTTTCAACCCAAGGTTAAATGCAAATGCTTAAGTACAACCATACCCCTGGTAAGCATATATGAAAATTAACTCATATTTATCAACAATCTGAATGCTATTGTGTACAAATTTTCATAAATAAAAACTTAACGTAGCTTACCAATGCAGTCACTAGAGGAAACTTCTTTGGCATGGTTCTCAAGACACTCAGGTTTTTCAAATCCCATAATTCCAGTGGACCATCCTTCAAAACCAAAACGAAATATTGCCTGCCCAAACAATGAAAGAGAAAGTTTTAAAAAAGTGATTCCAATATATGTATGAAACATCAAAATTGGTACAGAACTTCTAAGGAATTATTGTGATCATTAAAAGCTCTAATTAGGTGAGAATAGGTGGGAATGTAGTACTCAGAAATAAGCCAAATGTAATTTAGTTCTATACGTAAGACAAAGGAACTTACTAAATACAAAGGAAACAGCATGAAATGCATGTTAGAACTTATGATAATTAAGAAACAGAAGAATTTTTCCTTGAAAATATGTACATATACCCTAGAGTTCACTAATTTTTAGTTACATCATACACACGCTTGATCAATGAAGCATGAGGTCCATCTTCAAAGCAAGCAAGCAACCTGTAACTGATGCAACCCAGAAAAATATAATTTAACTTGCAACAACCTATGGGCATATTCAAAAAGTATATTGTTTAACCCCTTCCCTGTGGGTGACATTGAAGGGAAGTGCTTCCAAAAATCAATTAACTCTATGTAAATGCAACCGCAAAATCGTTTCAACATAAATAACAAAAAATGAGTACAAAAAGACTTACCGAATAATAAAGTGAAGGAAAACAATTTATATACAGACTGTGCTAACATAATGAAGCTAGAAAGCAATCTACATATAGACTCTGCCGCAAATTGTAAACTGCATGAAAACAATCATTATTAAAAAAAAATGTAAAAAAATATTTTTCAGGAACCAACAAAGCATTAAGAATGAATTGTTTGCTCAAAAAACTAATAAAAGCACAATAAAGTGGTGTCTATGAAAATGACTTGCTGTAATACAACTTATTGATGTCACTTCTCTCTACACCAACATACCTCACTCCCATGGCCTCCGCTCCATAGAATTCTATCTCAATAGCAGACCCAAACCTCACAACCCCAGCACCAACTTCCTGACCCACCTAGCCCACCTTGTCCTCACTTGTAACAACTTCACCTTTGAAAACCAAAATTTCCTACAGATCCGAGGTACAGTCATGGGTACCAGAATGGCCCCATCCTATGCAAACTTCTTCATGGGCAAACTTGAGCAAGAGTTTTTGGCTACCCAACCCCTTCAACCCCTCCTCTGGCTCCGCTTCAACGACGACATCTTCATGATCTGGACACACGGAGAACCATCCTTGTCAGCTTTCCAGGACCAACTTAACCACTTCCGTTCCCTCAAATTCACCTGGATGCACTCCCCCAACCAGATAACCTTCCTGGATGTGGACGTGCACATCGAGGGAGGACCCCTGACTACCTCCATCCACCATAAAACCCACCAACCACATGCAATACCTACACTTCTCCAGCTCCCACCCGTTCCACACCAAAAAAGCCATTGCATTCTCTCTGGCCCTCAGGGGACAGCGCCTGAACACTTCACCCACCTCCCGCCAGAATTATAACCTCCGCCTACACCAGGCCTTGGTTAACCGTGGATATCCCTCCATCCTGGTCACCAAGCAAATATCGCGAGCTGCCTCACATACCACTACCACCAAGAAACCTGCTGCCACCAACCCACCTGCACTCATCACACAATATCATCCCCACCTCAACAAAATCAGGCACACACTGCACTCTCTTCTCCCAATTCTCCACAGTGATCCTGAAACCAAAAACATATTTCCCGACAAACCCAGAGTGGTTTTCAAACGCCCCCCCCAACCTCCAAAACATCCTGGTCCACAACACTCCTTCACCACACTTCCAACACCCCCCTGCCCATAAATGCAACCGCCCCAGGTGCAAGACCTGCCCCATCCTCATCACTTCTCACACCCTCCAGGTGCACACGGCCACTGGCAAATTTACCCTCCATCCCAAAGGGACCTGCCATGCCTCAAACCTTATCTACATCCTCACCTGCAACATCTGTGGTGATTTTTACCTGGGGGAAACATCAACAGCCCTCAACCTCCCCATCAATAACCACCGCTCCTCTACCCACAACCTGGACTTCACTGTCGCCATCCACACCAACCACCACAACATCAGTTTCAACGACTGCTTCCAGGTAGCGATCATCCATCTCCTACCCCAACCAGCCAACACCTCTGTTCGCAAAAGATGGGAGAGGGCCTATATATCCGCCATGAGTGCAACCACTCCTCCTGGCCTGAACAAGGCCACCCAGTAATGCCAAACCCTCACCCACCCTCCCACCCCCCCTCCCAACTCATCCTACACACTCACAGTTTACGACGAGCCTGGTGACGAAACAGTGTTTTTTCCGTTCTACGCACCGCTTCTTCTTCGATGGGGACCTGGCAACTCTGCAGGGCCCCAACTTCCGGTTCCGTCTATTTCTCCTCACACCGATGATGCTATGAAATTAGCGAAAATTTTGAATTTTTCTACTGTCCGGTGAGTGTTTCCTTTTACCTTCTTTGATTTATTTATATATATATATACCATTTTAGAGAGTTTATGTATAGATCCGGTGCAGTTAATGAGTTAATGCGTAAAAAAGTTATGGTATTCAGGACTTCTGTAAGTCCTTGAAGAATGTGAAATTTGTTTTGGTGTTCTTGAAATTGATTTTCATGCAGTTCATGAAGCTTGTTCTTGCATGAAATGCATGGGCTGGGAGGCAGCTTTGTTCTGTGAAAATCATCTGCTAGTTGCACACACTGCACATACATGATTTCTTCAACCTGCACTACTTTAAAAAATACAAGATAATTTGAACTGAATGCAATGTGAAGCAAAATGCTCAAGGTCAGTGTGTCTAACCTGCTCTTAACTCTTAATTGTTACTGTCAGGTCATGTATGATCCAACAGATTTTCAGTAATTGTTACTACGTAGTGTATTTCAACTAAGCTATCTCCTGGCTATGTGGTTGTCTTTTCTTGATTTTCCATTTCCAATGAATAGCATTACATTAGTTATTCCAAAGCTAATTTGAAATGTGTTTTGTATTATATTTAAAGACTCGCGTACTTTCGACGTGGCCAAGGCCACGTCTTGTACGCTCGCATGCATGACCTTCGGCCACTTTGTGGGCGTAATCATATTATAGATGGGGTAAAATGTCTGCATGTTGTATTGGATGAAGGGGAACAAGTGTATAACTTCACTAATTTTAAAAGTTTAGAAAGTAACGTTGTGTGTGTATGGGCTGTAATAAGGCACAAATATTCAAAGCATTATTGTCTATTTTCTTAATAATAAACTGAGTAAGTAATAACCGTTTCAAGATTATTATCTGGATGTCTTGCATAAACGAATTCAATAGCGACACTAAATTGGAAATGCAATATTTACGTCTTTTGTCATTTTCACATTTTTAAACGTAATTGGAAAATTATTGTCTTCCTTTATTTCCCTCAAATTCCTACCTTGCCTCTGTAATAAATTCTGATGCTTGTATTTTGAAATTCGAAAAGTCTAGCACAATTCCCTTACAGTAGTTTTCGGGGTGAAAATAAATTTTCTTTAAGTTCCCTAGGAACGTCCGTTTCCATGGACAACAACAGGGCACGGCAAGCTCTAAGGAATTGCATGTCATTATAATCCCTAAACATTTAGTTAAAACAAGCACGACGTAGATATTTACGCATTTAGTATAACAATATATACGTAATTGTATCTGGGCTGAATATTCTTCTTATGTAGATGTCACCCTTGTTTCAGGCACCTTTTCAAAACCATGAGTCCATTCATCTGTGTGCTATTGATCTGTGAGAAATATAATCTATCTCGACAATTAAGAATTGAAGGAAACAATGTGTGCTGAAAAAAATGCCCGTGGCAACGGTTGCTAAGGACGTGAGAAAAGGGCATTTTCACCCTTAAGGAAGGGCCGATTGAGAGATTTTTGAATTTTCTCGGCCTTTCGGGACGATTTCATGGGGGGTCGTAATCGGGCATTTTTCGCCTCCGGGGCTTCCTTCATGGAGAACATTTATGTCAGTGAGTCAGTGAGTGAGTGGTGGGATTGGGGCTTTATATATATTGGATTAATAAAGTTTTTATATATATTGGATTAATAAAGTTTACTTAATTGAATTCAGATATGACCTGAGAATAGAATTAGCATGGCAAAAATCACACTATTGTTAAAAGATTAATTTGTGATTAAAATGAGCAATAATGTCTGCAGTACAGTTAGTTTCTACTGGAAAAAATTTAATCTCACATGGGCATCATGTAGAAACTATTTTATTTATTTATATATTTATTTGAAAAATTCTGAATACAGATAAAATCCATTTTATATCAGGATGTCAACAGAGGATAAAAGAAATTAACAAATGAGAAGCACGGGCACACAAACACACGCACACACACATATATATATAACAAGAACTAAATATGCTGACCAAGTCAGTAATTTATTTTATTAAAAACATAAACTAAACATAACGTTTCAACCTTCTAGCAAGGTCTTCTTCGGACTCTGTATCAAGTACAAATGTAACAAGATACAAAAACAGGGCATTATATATACACACAAACATTACTCCCTCCAGACTATTAGAAAGTTGTTCTGGAACTTTCTAGCAGGTGGTTTTCCCTTGTCAAATGTACTTTCACCTAAAAGGCTAAACATATTTACTTACATATAGAATGTGGTTGGACTCTTTTTATCTCACGCTCTTTTTCCTTCATTTTTCTTCCTTCTTCTCTCCTCTTTCTCTCTTGTCCTTTCCACTCTTTCTAACACCTTCTTCCATTCTTTGTTTAACTTCAGTCCCCCATTCCAGTTCATTGTGTCTTCTTCACCTTTCTTCTCTACTTCCTTGGCCTCCTTCCATTTTCTCACTAGTATTCTCTTTTCCCTTCCTATCTGCTTAGCCTCATCCCACTCTATGTCATGTCCTGTTTCTCTCGTGTGTTTTAATATCGCATTTCTCTCTCTCTTAAGTCGTACATCATCCCTATGTTGTTTCAACCTGTCTTTCAGCCTCTTTTTCGTTTCTCCTATGTACACACTCTGACATGCTTTACATTTCACTTCGTAGATAATCCCTTCCTCTTTCTCTTCTCTGTTTTCCTTTTTCTTGTTTGCATTATTTGCTATTCTTAAGATGCTTCTCCCTCCCTTCCTGTAAGTTTTAATGAACGCTTTCCTAAGCACTTTGCATATCTATTTTGTGGTCTTCCCCATACTCCTTATTCCAAACCTTCTCTCTTTTTCTTTCTCTTCCTCATTTTCTTTCTCTTCCAATTCTCCCCTGCCCCTTTTCTTCCTTCTTCTGTTTATGTCCAGTCTATCCTCCTCCTCGTAGTCATTCTTTTCCAGCTGTTTCCATAGGCTGATGTTGATGAAAAGGAAGAGACGACAAGAAATTGAAATCGCTTGGCATCAGAAGAAGTGTGCAGCAGGGGTATTCTGCCACAAAAGAAGTGATGTAAGGGAGATTACAAAAGGAAATTTTATAAAGAATATGGAGGACAGAATAAAGAAAATATGCACGAAAGAATGTGAAAAAGAAGGCAAAATAAATAGCCTATGGAAACAGCTGGAAAAGAATGGCTATGAGAAGGGGGATATACTGGACATAAACAGAAGAAGGAAGAAAAGGGGCAGGGGAGAATTGGAAGAGAAAGAAAAAGAGAGAAGGTTTGGAATAAGGAGTATGGGGAAGACCACAAAAAAGATATGCAAAGTGCTTAGGAAAGCAGGCATTAAAACTTACAGAAAGGGAGGAAGAAGCATCTTAGGAATAGCAAAGAATACAAACAAGAAAAAGGAAAACAGAGAAGAGAAAGAGGAAGGGATTATCTACGAAGTGAAATGTAAAGCATGTCAGAGTGTGTACATAGGAGAAACGAAAAAGAGGCTGAAAGACAGGTTGAAACAACATAGGGATGATGTACGACTTAAGAGAGAGAGAGAAATGCGATATTTAAACACACGAGAGAAACAGGACATGACATAGAGTGGGATGAGGCTAAGCAGATAGGAAGGGAGAGGAGAATGCTAGTGAGGAAATGGAAGGAGGCCAAGGAAATAGAGAAGAAAAGTGAAGAAGACACAATGAACTGGAATGGGCGACTTAAGTTAAACAAAGAATGGAAGAAGGTGTTAGAAAGAGTGGAAAGGATAAGAGAGAAAGAGGAGAGGAGAAGGAAGAAAAATGAAGGAAAAAGAGCGTGAGATAAAAAGTCCAACCACATTCTATATGGAAGTAAATATGTTTAGCCTTTTAGGTGAAAGTACATTTGACAAGGGAAAGCCACCTGCTAGAAAGTTCCAAAACAACTTTCTAATAGTCTGGAGGGAGTAATGTTTGTGTGTATATATAAAGCCCTGTTTTTGTATCTTGTTACATTTGTACTTGATACAGAGTCCGAAGAAGACCTTGCTAGAAGGTTGAAACGTTATGTTTAGTTTATGTTTTTAATAAAATAAATTACTGACTTGGTCAGCATATTTAGTTTTTTATAATCATGGAAACAAGGCTTAATGGTATTATAACAAGAATAAAAACAATAACAACTAGGGCACGACAAATATTAATTGCTCTTCAGCTGAAGGCCTGCTTGGATATAGATGGATGCCTGGAGGATCATTTAATGAATTGTACCTGTTTGTAGCATATACAGAAGTGATCTTTGTTCTAGGGATAGCCTGTTGTACATGTTGTACATCTGCAAATGAACAAAACACCACAACCCAGTCATTAAAATAACTGGTTTCACCATGTTCATGAGGGGTGTTATTTTGTTTTGAAATTTGTGCTTCGTTATGACTTAACCCTAGAACACTACCGTACGTAAAATTTATGTTTGCTTCACGCTCAATTCCCTCCCCTACCTCCCACATCGCACCCACCTACTCCTCCGCCTATGGTATTCCTCGGGCATTCTGTCAGGCGTGTGGCAGCACTGTGGTAAGGAGGGCGGAAGCAGTGAACGTCTTCAGTTTGTGCGTTATTTGGGACTCTGTACGTCAAAAATACGTAGCGATAGTAACAGAAGAAAAATCTTGCACGCAATTTTGACGTGCATGTAGTAATAACGCCATTTGTATTCACCTGCCGCTAGTAATACGCGTAGTAAAAATGTCTGAAAAACGTCTGACAACTGATAAAATTTGCGAACTTTTGGTAAGTTGTGAAGAAGAAGAGCTGCTGGAAGAGAATGAAGAAGATATTTTGGAAGTTGAGGACTTTGACATCAGTGATTATGATAGCGACACCGACCCAGAATATGTTCCTATAAGGCCAAACAAAACAAAATTGTGTCTTTAATTTCAACAATGCACAAAGATGCAACAATCAACAGTGAATGTAAGAAACCCAAAATCATTTTGACCTACAATTCTACAAAGGGTGGAGTAGACGCTTTTGATCAAATGTGGCAACAAATGAATGCTGGAAGAAAAAAAGTGATTGCCCCTCTCATTTTTCTATAATATGATCAACATCGCAGCAATCAATGGATACATTATTCACTCACAACTTCTTCAACAATCAGGGCAACTCATAACAGAGACCATTCTCACGAATTCAGTTCATGCTTCACCTCCATGAGAATTTGACCAAGATCTGGCAAGAGCAAAGGCTAATAAATCCGGGACTGTCACAGGAGTTAAGAAAGTCAATTTTGAAGGTACTAGGAAAGGAAGAGACAAGTACAGTAGCAGCCACGTCACAAGGAAACAGAAAGTATTGCAGTTTCTGCAACTACATGAAAAGGAGGATTACAACTACGTACTGCTCCTGTGGGAAGCCAATTTGTGGTGAGCATCAAAACAAAAAGTGCCCCGACTGTGGATAATTCCAGAAATGCACTATTTTTTTCTAAGGTGTCTTTTCATTCCTTATTAACAATGTTATAATTATTTGCAAAATTTGTTTTCATTGTGTATTTTTCACATTAATTCTTAACATACGTACAAGTTTGCCAACTAATACATTATTTTCATATATTCTGTATTTAATAAAGCCATGCTCATATATTTTATAAAGAATAAGAACTCCAAAATGTAGAAAACAAACAAAATAATATTAAAAAATATTTGTCACTTTGATTTTGTAAACTAAGGTATATGTTAAAAATCATTCACTGCATGTACGTAATATTTACGTAGCGGTAGTTATACAGTAATATGGGAACACAGTAGTGTTCTAGGGTTAAGGAGTCTTGGTTCAAAGACAAGAAACAATTACAATTTTGTTCACATTGCTCCTGATTGTGGAGAGTTTGGAGTTAATGTTATCACACACAAACACACAACTCCACAGAATTTTTTTTCTCCAGATCATTTAACAAAAAACAAATACTGACTGTATCTACTTACTTCAGTGGAGACACTTTCACCATGTCAATGGGCTGTTCTTCATTCCTATCATTTCTTAAAGGAATGGAATTTCCTGTCAGTGTGTCTGTCAACGAAAGCTCATTCTTTACTTGGCCTTGAGATCCAGCGATATTTGGGAAAGCAAATGACATGAAGCTCGTAAGGTTAGTCCACTCGATACCCCTGCATAAGAAATTAAATCTTTATTATCATTCAATGCCTCTAATAGCTTACACATTATGAGTCTTAATTATAAATCAACTGTTCTACAGGCAAAACTTGTTCATTCCTAAATTTTGTATTGTACTAAAGTTTCAAAATAACAGAAAACTTGGTTAGAAATAATAAGTCATTCATTTTAGCTGTAACTATATTCTTTGGGCTTTTGGTTACTTTGCATTGTCTTGCTACATTTATAGCTTAACTACTATAATGCTGAATTCATTTAGGGAACAAGTGAAAAGAAGTGTCTAAATTTTACCTAGAACTTACAGCTTTGTATTGCAAACACATCACAGCCTAGTCATAAATAAATGACTGGTGGACCCTAGTGTGCACGCATGCACACACACACAAAATTACTTTCAGAGGTTACACAATTAGCTTCAGAGGCTGCGATTGAAAGCATACTGTTTACAAACACACAATTTGCATTTAGAAAAGTATTCCACATTTTTTACTGCAGTGCTTATGGTTGATGTACAATATATGAATTTTAAACTAAACCAATGTTATATAGAGATTGCTTCACTTCAAACATCCCCATTTATTTTGTTTCCATGGGACAACTACTCCACTCGGAGTTATAATTTTAAAAAAAATCAATCAGCAAGTAAGAGTAAGGAAAAGTAAGTTTGCTTCCTCGTATGTTAACTCTAGATACAGTAGTTTTTCCCATAAAAAAAGGTAAATTGGAAAATTATAGGGGGGGAACACCCTGCATAAACAACCATTACAAACTTTCCCCTTCAATACACGTTACAAATAATGCTCACCTAACAGGGCACGAATGAACTGCTAATTCTTTCTCCACGGTGCCCGTGGCCATGTTGTACACCTGCACCATTCCACTGGAAGTGCCTCCAGCCATCAGAGGAACGTACTGCTGGTAATTCCGAGTAGTGAGTGGAGGACACATGCGGATGGCGAACAGAGGAGAAGCCACTCCAGGCAGCAAGCCAGTGATCAGAATTCGCAATGGCGGAACTGGAGCTGGGTTTTCCTGCATCATCCAAAATCAGAAAGTAACGTCTTTACAGCACTTATCACATATGAATCAATATGAAAAGGTTATCAATATAATAACATTATAGAAATATGCTTGTCAAAAGTCACTACACAATACAAAATTTATGTTTCCAAATTGCTCACACAGGTTGCCTGCCCTTATTGGCATGCTGGGAGCAAACAAAAAAGTAACGTGCTATCATCTACATCCTAGATTGCAAAATCTTTCAACCATTTTCAATTTTATGATTGCTTACTAGTTTTCTGTTTTTACTCTTGCTTTGATTGTAGTATCCTGATTCGGCTTACGAGCTCTGGGTTTATGGCACCAGACCGACCAGTCACTCGCAAGTCTTAAGTTAGCTAATTTGTGTACTATAAAAAAGATTAACACAAAAGGAAATAAACCACTAATATCGAATTTTTACCTTGTATTTGAAAATAAACCTTAAACTCCAATATTCACTACATTTTACACTATAAACAGTGGTATCAACGTTTCTTCTTATGCTGTTCTTATGCCAGAGAATGTGATGTGTGATTATAAAAGTATTTTCGCAACGCCCGGATAAAGTTTGATCAATCGCGGGGAACTCGCAACGCGACGTCCGAAGGCACTACTCCTAACCGAGGAAATCTTTCCATGCCGAGAAAGTTGATGTTACGGCTTTTCTGTTCCCAACCGCACTGTTCTCGTTCATTTTGCATCACTCACCCCATTGCAACTCTAAGGCTGTGATTAGTCTTTGCATAATCACACCATGCAATGTTAACCAATATCATTCCACCATGCAATGTTAACCAATATCATTCAAGCTCTTACCCACCTAGCGACAGCTTCTATTGCGCCACTATGCAAAACCCGCTCACTGTAATCCAACACTCTTCCTACGCACTATTCCAGTTCCTCGTAATCACCCTTTCGTCCTACGTGTGCGTTATTTTACGTGACCCAAAGTACTCGGTCACAATCTCTTGTTAATGAAGGCAGAATTTGAAAATAAATCAGACGACACGAGTAACATGAACATACGGAACTTTACTATGCGACATATTGCTTGATTTGTTCATATGAGCATATGAAACAAGAATGTATAAACATATGTACGCACCAAATACATAGTTGTAAGTAACAACTATTTTTCATGTAGTGACTAAGCCTTCTTTAATCTCAAATGTTTAGACACATTTTACATATTTCTTCTTCATAAAGACAAGAGCACCAAAAAAGATTAAAAGTTATTTACAGTGCAGAGTTCTTCGATAGAATATTGCAGACATTTCGAAAACCAAAGGGTGGTCACACATTAAAAATCTAAAAGCTGCAAATATGCCACAAAGGAACAATATCATTCATTCATCCTCAATTAATGTATGTAATCAGTTGATTATAGTGTGTTTTCCTTGGAAAAAGAAACTGCGTATTTTAACATTTACTTTACGAAACCAGAGTATAGGAATTACACCTTCCCACACATGAAAATTATGGATGAGCTGCTACCAATACAGATGAATTGATTGGAATTTATTTTCTTATACCGGCCAATACTTTTCCAGAATTTCTGTCTTTCACAAGGTCTATAAAAAGGTCATGCAACACTTTCGCAGAGTGTAATTATCCTGGAAGTTTTGTAAAATTCCATTGATTTTGCACCAATATTATGGGAAAAACTGTATTTTGTAGGGCTGAGCCAATACCACTTTGAACTGATACCGATGCAGATATCTTACCAATTCCGACCAATACCGATACTTGAACATTGCAAAAATTAAAATTTGTTCAAAATATTAACTAAAATTTGTGTGTAAATATTCTTCTCCAATTATATCCATCAATTTACCAATAAATTAGCTTCACAATATTCAAGAATTACATCAGAACATTAAAATAGATGTTATGTAATCACAATTTGTTATGCAAAATTGGTGCAAAATAAAAATAAAATATGAATTTGGCATAATTTCCAGAATAATTAGACTCTGCGAAAGTGTCGCGTGGCTTTTTTGCGGACCCCGTGAAAGACCAATATGCAGGAAAAGTATCGGCTGATATCCAACCGATACTTTCCGATACAGATACATCGGTATCGGCTCAGCCCTAGTATTTTGTAATTCCATAACTGTTTTATTTTAAAATTTTAAAGAAAAACTCTGGTAAATCGATGCTTATAATTCGAGTGGATACTTAGCCAATATTAATCAATATTTTGAACAACTTCTGTTACAATTTTCAGGCATTAGTATCAATGGAAATCAAAAAGATTAGTACGTACTGATATGGATATCAACTCAGCCCTAATGAAAATAGAAACAAAACGGCAAATTTTCGCACTATTACAGGTTATTTGCAGAAATACTGGATTGGTAAAATTACTTATGTAGGGTGATACCAACAAAGTAGACCGATTAACATATTCCATTCCTACTAAAAAGTTTTTCCATCCCTGAGGAAGTACAGTATCAGGTACTGAAAAATTGAGAAATCAAAAATAGAGTATGCATTGTGGCTTTTGCCATGTTTAATGTTGAAGAAGTTAATGATGCATAGCGTGAAATATCAACTCTTTTATGACGATTATATTAATATAGTATCCATACAAAAACTGGTCAACAAAAGTAAGTACAAAAAAAGAGCAGATATTAACACTGGTGTCTAGTTCATTTCAATCAAAGAAAGTGCATTTCATATTTAAGATGGGACCGGTCGATAATTTCTATCTACCCTAACTAAACAATCTTATTCCTAGTATAGGTCTAACGCAATTGTAAAATCTGAACATGGCGAGTAGAACCTTAGTGAAGTATATGTGTCAATAGAGTAATTTAAGATTATCAGGGTTTATGATGATTCAGTCTCCCAGAGATGACAATATCTTAAAACAATAAATGTATGTAGAGATCCTTACACATATTAATGGTCCCACGAGATCACTCAACATTTCCTTCCTAATGGAACCTCTGCATCTCCTTCCATCCACATGCTCGCTATCCCCAGACTCGTAGCTCCCAATGATGGCTGGACTCATTTTTGTGTGGAAGGAATCGACATTAGCACATTTCAACTCCAAGAAAACGAGCTTACTGCTAGTCATAAAAAGAGCTGAAAAAACACAAGATGTCAGTTAACGAACTGCAATAACCTCATACTTCAAATTAATTTAATAAGTGTGTAAATACAGCAATGTTTGAAACCAGATTTTCTTTAAATAGTGGCAGCAGTGTCTGTACTGGAGAGTAAAATTTCAAATTTCAAATTACTAAAACTTTCATGTTGTTGTTTTTCTTTGTGTACTGTGTTTGATAATATTTGTAATGTTGTCTTGCTGCATGTCTGACTTATTTTTTATGAGGTGTGAAATCGAGGCAATCAATTACAAATCTGCTGGCAACTTACCAGAAAAGTTAAGTAGCAAAAATGAATAAAATGCATGCAAGCAATCATGATGTACAAATTATAACTTGTTTGCGAGATGCAGAAAAAGTAAAGTGACAAAAGCATTGGACAATAAAGGGTTTTTGAAGGTTTTTGGAGAAAAGTCAGTTTGGTGATTGTATTTTTTGTAAGTTGGTTAAATGAATGCCATGAGATATTTAAGATGTTTTGCGTGTTCTTAACTGATGAGCATTCGATACCAAGTGGAGGCACATAGTGGATCAGATCCCACTTTAAATTGTAGGTCCAGTCCCAATTAGCCTTACTGTGCATAAAGTGGACTTAAAACACCAACTCAAAAAATCAATCAATCAACTGACGAGCACGAAAAATACTAACTTGGACTGTTTTTTAAAGCTGTAAATGAAATTGTGTAGTGTATTAAAAGCCTGAAAGGTAAAAATCTGTGTAAGGAAACCAATGTCGACTCTTCTCAATCTGCAAGCGGAATAACGAGAAAATAAAGTGGTCATTAAGTCCATGGTTAGCACAATTGAAATCAAGGGTGGACCCAATGTTATTAGTGCATCTTATCACAGGTTCAACAAAAGTTATCAATGCATATTATCACCAAGTATTGGTTGAATTTCATCAACAATATTAAAATAATAACTCTGTGGCACAACAGCTCTTTCAGGGTTTGTGAACGCATTAAGTTCTGTTGGCTTTTTCATGTGTCTTTTGAGACCAGGTCCCACTCCTATTTCTTTCACAGAACTTCTCAATTGTTCTACTGGGTCAACACTAAAAGTTTGGAACTCATACCTAGAATCAGACCCAGGATAAAGACCACAGCACTAACCATCTGGCTACATGCGAGATAGTCATCAATACAGGCAGATAATTTTTCTATCTGGGTATCCCATGGTGTATGTATTAAATGCCAACCAAAGGTTTTCTTGGAATTATAAGAAATTCATAACCACATTAATTATGCACCAATATTGTGTTGTATTAATTGCTTTGCTATTTCAATACTTTGATTATCTCCTATGAATGTGTTTAAGGAAAACAATACATTAAAATTTGGTTTTGAAAGTGGCATTCATTCTTTTTGCAATGTTTCATTTCAGTTTTCTGCAAATTTTTCACACCATGTTAATTTCTTCTGTTTACTGCAATGCGAGGATCATGGATTGACTAATGAACACCAATAAGTACATGATATCATGTGCTTCAGATTCAGTACAATCCGATACCTTAAAAACAATAGGGTGTAGAATAAAAAAAAATAGCAAAGGACAATTTTCCTACTGTTACCTTAGCTGCCAACTGTACAACGAGGCATTTTTAGAAAACTGGAAGTGAACATTCCAGAAAGTAGAAATGCCATTCAAAATACAGGGTGTATCAGAAGTCCCTTACCACCCATTGTAAAATCCGCAGTGATGTATTTTCATGAAATTTGATATGGGCGATACAAAATAGGCCTAGGGGGACACCTTTTGGAGTATGTCACGGGGATGGCTGCCATCTTTGTTCCGCCATCTTGAATTCGACTTTTTTATTTAAAATGAGAGGTGGGTCATGTGATACATGACCATAGGCTAGAATTTTGTCAGGATGTCAAATCTGAAATCAGATTTCATGTAACTTCATTTGGTGAAAAGTTATTGGCAACTGTACGTGATGTTTACCTGTTTGTTGCAGGTGCTGAACCAAGCCTTTAACAACTGAGGAACGCATCCAGATTTTCAAAGTGTGTGGTGGGAGAAGTGCCCGCGCAGTGGCTGCCAATTTCAACCTGCGTCATCCAGAGCGTCACCCTGTGTCACATGTTGCAGTGGCATAGTTATTAACCAAATTTGAGGAGACGGGCACGGTCCTAGACAGACCGTAGTGGACGACCGCAGACAGTCATGGATGAAGCAACAGCTACGGCAGTGCTGGCCTCCTTCTCGAAGTCACCGCAGCGAAGCAGACGTAGTATAGCAATGCAATGTGCTATGAGTCACAGTTCAGTGTACAGGGTGCTACAGAGGCACGAGTGGCATCCGTATATTACCAATAACTTTTCACCAAATGAAGATACACGAAATCTGATTTCAGATTTGGCATCCTGACGAAATTCTAGCCTATGGTCATGTATCACATGACCTACCCATCATTTTAAATAATAAAGGTGAATTCAAGATGGTGGAACCAAGATGGCGGCCATCCGTGTGACCCTAGGCCTATTTTGTATCGCCCACATCAAATTCCATGCAAATACATCACTGCGGATTTTACAAGGGGTGGTAAGCGACTTCTGATACACCCTGTACTAAGATTTACAGTATTTTGTAAAACACTCAGGTGCTTATGCAACCTTTTAAGAAAAATAGTAGATGGCAGGATCTTACAGTTCTCAATATCGTAGTGTAGCTTTGTGGCCCACGAACGTCATTGAAATTGTTAATGTGGCCCGCATTATGTGACGAGTTGAAGGCCCCTGACTTACTTGCATCGCCACCAAACCAGCTCTGGATATTACATTTTCCCACATAATGAATTAACCTTTCCTGCACCTCATATACAATGAAAAAAAATACTTCCTGGACATAAGCATGAAGAGTGCTTAAGTGAAAATCTATTGAATTCCGAATAACATTATTGTTATTAGAAGAGACTACAAAGAATACTGATATCGGTTCCAAATGGGATCAGCTTGCTTAATTCAAAGGCAACATATGTGAAAAATATAAAATATGTTAATTATTTATTTATTTATTGATAGAGCTCAACAGGACGAGCCCAATTATAGTGCTCTAATTACATAATATTACTACAATAGATTCAGTGTTCCAGTAATAGTATTTTTAAAATTGTATAAACTCATTGCAAAAATATCAATTGTGTTATTTACACATGAAATTGTGTTGAAAGAGTTGCACGCTCTCCACACCGGAGAGGTAGAAAGAATTGATGTTTTCGGTCTCTGGCAATGAAAGATTTTGTGCTTGGGGCATGTTTTGGAAATGATGACATTAAATGATATGGCTGATAATAAGATGGAATCGTCTATTATACCGTTAATTACTTTATACAGAAAAAGCAGGTCATTTACTTGTCGCCGGAGTGCTAGTTTGCTGAAGCTGTTCTCTGAAAGTAGATTATCGTATGAATCGAATGTTGGATATTCTCCACAGGCTTTGAATTTGAGATATCTAAGAAACTTTGACTGAATACGTGCTAGTTTAAGAATTAAGTCTATTTGAGTGGGATTCCAGATTACTGACGCATATTCTAGTTTTGACCGTACGAGGGAATAGTAAAGTATTTTCACTGGTTCTATTTTCGTGAAGTCGTGGCTTGACCGGGTTATAAAACCTAAGTTTCTGAAAGCCTCATTAGTAACAGTTTCAATATGCTTATTAAATTTGAGCTTGGTGTCGAAGGTCACTTCGTAATGTAAAGCATAATATGACATGCAAAAGCTGCAAGAAATTCCCTACCTATCTTTCGTTCACTTATTGGGTCGCAGGCTATCCCAAGAACTTTGGATCCCTTCGTCTGACGGATTACTTCACTTTGGCACTTTTGCTCATATCCCGTTTCTAGGAAGACTTCAGCATTGAAAGATCCTGTATCTGGAAGTAAAAATGTTTTTTTGCATCTTAAAAAAATATGCATCAAACTTAATAAACTAAAGATGAAGATAATTACATCATGATCTATACGTAGAGGCATGCATATTTAATTTTTGACGAAAACACAAAATTTGAAATAACACATTGTAATGTTAATTTTTCATGTTTATGAAAGGTGTGAGGTGCATTTTCCTGCCCTGTTTTGTCACAAAATGATGCGAAATGAACTGCAAAATGCGAAATAGACTCTTAAACACGAAATTTAGAGTTTATTTACCGACGTGGCACTTTCTGAAGTTTGAATTATTCTGTGAGTTATGCAATTCACGGAAAATTGATTAATTCTGCTGTCAATTTTTCAGAAGCAAAAATGGACCCCTTTATACAGGAATAAACTTAACATTCTGATGAGGACATAAATGTGCTATTAGAAGGAATATGTTTATTTTGTGTAGTAAGTGCAGTTTTTAAATCAAACTTTGGGTTATATTCACATTTCACCGCTATAACAGCGAAATTTTATTTTATTTACCACTTTTGAACCCGAAATTGACTGTTTTTGTACCAAAATTTTGCTTTTTTATTTACCAAAAATATGTGATCTATCTATAGGACATAACAGCATACCTTGACATGAAGAAAACACATGTTACACAAGGGTAGCTTATCTTGTAACATGAAAAACTTTGAGTACAAATCCCAGTGTTTCCAGGATAATTTCCATATTTTGAAGCTATGTACTTTTTATCCACCACCCTTATTTACTGAGAATATTTCTTGCGACTAAAAGTGGTTCAATCGGTAGAGCAATGGTATGGTATACTAAAGCTCCAACTTTAAATCATAGTGAATCTTGTAATACATTTCCTGTGTATCCCAAAATGCAATGTACAATCACAGATACTCGTGGGCTGTAATGAACCAAGAAGTGTCAGTGACTGTACACCATTATGTTGGACAAAATACACTGATATGATTATGAATGTTCCACTGTTTTAGTTTAGAATGAGGTCCTGTGCAACTACATTTTCAGTGGTCATATTTATATATTGCGAAGTGAGATATGTCATAGTAAGTAGATAGAAAGGGGTTGAAGTACTTAATTATGCACACAAATGATTTTATTGACACTAGGAGGATGGACCCATCATTTTGACAGGTGACTATATTTATATTATAATTTTGACAATGTTTACTCCACAGCTTTAATGATCTGTAACTTTTAATATATATTAGTGCTCTAAACGTCTAGACAAAATAAATTTTAATCACACCTCTGAAGCATAGACTCAATAGATTACTACTGTAAGTACAATTGCCCATCATTTCGATGCGTGAAGTTTTTCTTTTTAGGTAGATATTTAACCTTTAGACTCTGAGCAGGTTCAAGAAAGTAACCCCAGTTCTGGCCCAGGCTTCTCAGCGGGAATTTTAAATTCTAACACTCTTTGGAGAAAAATTATTATAACTCGGGCACTATGGGAGCAATCTACTTCGGATCAGTTTCGTTTTGCAACTAAAACATCAGAGCATGCAACCGTGTACAATTCAGAATGCTGAACCAAAGGAGGGGAGGGGGTGCGCCCCGAAATTTCAATGGAAAAAAAATATAAAAATCTGGAATTTGCCCCCTCTTCCCCTGCTATTTTGGAGAGAAGGCGCAAACCTTAGTATTCTTTTCAAAGAATGGACGTTTCCAAAGAGAATGAAACATGTTTCATGTTCCTGGGTGCCATACAAGTTGAATAATAAGCCAAAATGTGAAACTGTTTTTTACGAAAAATAGATACTTCTTAAAAAAATTGTTATAACTCGGGCACTATGGGAGCAATCTACTTCGCATCAGTTTCGTTTTGCAACAAAACATCAGAGCATGCAACCGTGTACAATTCAGAATGCCGAACCAGGGGGGGGGGGGGGATGGCGTGCCCCGTAATTTCAATGGAAAAAAAATATAAAAATCTGGAATTTGCCCCCTCTTCCCCTGCTATTTTGGGGAGAAGGCACAAACCTTGTTTCTAAAGAGAATGAAACATGTTTCATGTTCCTGGATGGCATACAAGTTGAATAATGAGCCAAACTATGAAACTCTGTTCGGAAATGTTGCATGGATATGTTGCGGAGAGGGGGGGTTCATCAATGTAAATTTCCCAGGCTTGCTCCAGACCTGTGTCAGAGATTCCACCCAAACATAAGAGTATGAAGGTCCAAAAAGCACATCCATTTCATAATGAGCTCCATGATACCATATGGTATCATCGGGCCAGTAAAGGTTAAATTTCTAAAATTTTTGTGATAGAGTAAAGGAATTTTCAAATATCCCACCAATAAAAAAGCATATACAAACTAGTATGATTTGAATAACAGTGGTGGAAAATATTGCAAGGAAAAATGTAAAATGTGCCTGCAAAAATGTCAGGTTATTTGTAATTGGTGGAAGGGATGGACGATATCGGAAATTTGATATCACGATATATCGTCAAGAAAATATAGCCCCAGACGATACAATAAAATATTTTTTCCATATCGTGATATGGGCAATATATTGTCTCCACGATATATATATCACCAAATATCTTGATGATATATATTACCAAATATCATGATGATATATCATCTTCGCAATCACCAAAAATATATTTATCACCAAAATATGATGATATATCACCAACATGATATATATCACCAAATATCGTGACAATATATCACCGAAAATATATATATCACCAAATATCTTGATATATTTCCATGATATATGTATATTAACAAATATCATGATGATATATAATCTTCGCAATATATATTGATAAAAAATGATAAGTCACCAAAATATTGTGACAATCTATCGTCTATACTTGCAATCGCCTGGACATTTTTTTTCAATATTGCAATATATCGCCCAACACTAATTGATAGCTAGGAAATCACAGTCATCCTAGTGTTAAACCAATTGCGTGGATAAGTTCTTTATATCTAACCATAAGCATAGTTCACACAGTATTCATGTGTAATTCCCAATGTCAACATAATTTCAATGCATCAGTTAATAGAAGATTACTGTATGCAAAGTTTTCTTTCCGTTCAGATTTTGTGAACATAAACTGAAGCATCCTTACCTTGGCTACTAATACTGCCAGCTGGAGCATCAAGTGGTGAGCCTACAATAGCTAGTTGTCTCCGTCGGAATTTCACGCTGACACTACCCGATTCGTGTAAGCAGTACAGAACATCTCTACTGCGTGCTGGCACAACCTGTCAGGTTTGAAAATTAACTATGTATTACTCCAATGTTGCAAAACATTATTCGACCAAATACACCACAGAACAAAACAACTATTTTTTGTATTGTCTTACATAGCTACTTAACCCTAGCTTACCCCTGCTGTACGAGAAACTTACTTATCTGAGAGGGGGTGGGGCTCACAGACCTACACTTTTTTTTCACTAAAATTCACTAAAATTCAAGAAACCATTTTGTTCTTGAATCACTGATTTCTTTGTTGATTATATATGTGCAGTTATTTATTAATTATAATAATTACAAAAATCACAATCATTAATGAAAAATAATAACCAATTATTTCAGGAGTGTCGCACACATGTTTTATTACCATTCACTAAAACTCACAAAAACCATATTAATTTTTCATTAGTGCTTTTTTTTGTTTGTATAGGTGCAATTGATTATTAATTATAATAATTACAATTACTGTATTACCATCATTACCAGCTAATTCTACACTGTCACTGGCATGAGTGTTCTCGAATTACATGCATTCAATGATGGCTTCTGATAAGCCTACGAAGTGCATTATTGACATTACATTTATGTTCTTATGAACAGAAGTAATACAGAAATATTGGGAACACCCTAGTGAACAATGGAATTTACTTTCAATTCTTTATAAAAATATCAGTTGAAAAATAGAAAGAAAAAAAAAGAGGTGGTGGGCCTGGGTAAGCGTGGGAGAACAGTCATAGGCTGAACCTCGCCCTTTAATAAAGAACATTTGAATTTGAATAATGTTCTTCCTGCTTCTTTAATGTTTTCAATGTTACATAAGAAAAGAGGGGAAATTAAAGCTGATCCTATGCATTGCACCATGCCAGTAAGACACATAGCGGGTATTTAAGAATGACTCTGCACATTTTAGATGTTGGCATGGTGAAGGTGATGCGTTTCCATTGAAAGTTGCTTATGCAGACATTCTTGGAAAAATTCCTACCTGAGATTATCCATCCAGCAATCAAACCCAGGTCTCCTAAGGGGTCTTAATGAATGGACCAATACAGTTTTTCATAATAGTCCAGGGGCATTTGTAATCCCATGGGTTTTTGAATGAAGGGAATATATGAGTTGGTTTGAGTTGGTGTTTTAAGTCCACTTTATGCACAGTAAGGCTAATCGGGACTGGACCTACAGTTTAAAGTGGGATCCGAACCACTTGTGCCTCCACCGGGTATCGAACCCGGGACCCCTTGATTACAAGGCAATGACGCTACCAGTGCGCCATGGGGGAGGCCTGAAGGGAATATATGACTACCGGTAATACGTTGCTAGTGTGGTACACAGTAAAGTACTACCAGGTGTTTTGCCTGCAACTGTGGCAGAAGGCCTGTGTGGCGTCATAAATCCAAGATGGCTACCGCTTCATGCACTAAGAAAATCCATCATAACTCCTTTAATAGTGATTTTGATTTTTTTTATATAGATACATGTTTTGTTCAGAATTGAAAAAGGAACAAAATTGATTCTTACAGTTTTTTCATATCTCGCACTGTTATGGAGATATAGATAGTGAAACTATTTTGTGCCCTTTTCTGCAAGGATTCTATGCATGTTTTACACTTTACTTGACATTCTGGCACATAAAGGGGGGAAATTACTGCCTGTGTTATTTTGTTTATGCCTACTATTGCGGCGTACTGTCTGTATGACATCATACATCCAAGATGGTTGCCTCTGCAGACATTAACAAACAAAAACGACCATATCTCCTTAACTCCTTTAGGAGTAATTTTGACCATTTGTAAGTTTGTTGGGTTTTTTTACACGAAGGGAAGTCATGTGTATGGAGTATGCTTTCATTTGGAGGCATTCAATGCCGATATTTTTACAGATTCCCACTGATACTGATGCTTCATTGATTGATTAATTGGGTTGGTGTATAAAGTCCACTTTATGCACAGTAAGGCTAATCAGGACTGGACCTGCAGTTTAAAGTGGGATCTAAACCACTATGTGCTTCCCCGAAACCCCCTGTTTGCAAGGCGACGATGCTACCACTTCCCCATCGGGATACTGATTCTTGAAATTGTAACAAGATTGTACAATATATTGAGTAATATTAAAGTGTAAGTATCTCAATCCAATTATGTGCATCAATTCAACAAAATATTCAAGATTTACCAGAATATTAAAATACTTATTTATTAGAATATGAAAACACGGTTTTACGTTGTGACATTTCAGGAGAACACATGCTCCCTTCATCAGACATTTATTTTTAGTTTGATTAAAGATACAATTTAACAATGGTTAAAAATTTTTAATTCTTAAGAATCAGTTATACAATGGATGTTGTCAATGTTACATTGTTGTAATATAGCAACTTAACTGTGAAAACAAGCAGTCTGTTTTATTTTTATTTCAGATGAAAATTTTGATCACATTATTTTTAATCAAACTAAAAATAAATTTCTGATGAAGGAAGCATGTGTTCCCCTGAAACGTCAAAACGAAGAACTGAGTTTTTTTGCTTGTAATAACCGTAGACTACGAGAGAAATAATTCTATGATGTAAGCAATACGTACGTACAAGAAAAAATATTAAAATACTTGTTATGTAATCACAAAATCCAATTTTTTGCACAACCCTGGTTAAAAATAAATAGAAACTTCAGCATTTTGGCAGATGTCTTTCAAGTCCAAAATGCCGGAAAAATACATGGGCAGCACAGGTAAATAAATTTCAACTAATATTTTCCCATATTGATACCAATACATAGGCACCAGAAACAGATAATCCCTAATTTTTTTATTTGCTGTAGGAAAGAGAGAAAAGTCTGCTAAAGACCAACCTGTAGCAGTGGAGATCCAGTCTTTTCAAGAGGAATGATACCAACTGTCTGGTTTATGTGCAGATCCAAGATTAGTACCTCTCTAGGGTACAACAAGAGAAGACAGTGCTTCATGGAGCGGTGGTATGTTAACTGCAGACATTCACTCACAGTCATTGTATCTTCAGGCCTGGAACATCAGAACGAAAGACATGCTCAAACAAGCAACATCAGTGTTTAGAAGAGACAGCTTTTAATATTACTTCATTATTTTCTTCTCCCTTAATCTTGTTTTGTCATTAGTAGAGTGTAGTATGGTGAACAAAAGATCAAGAGTCCAGTACAAAAACTGGACATATTTCAGAATCAAAAGCAGGATATAAAATGGCATTTCAGTGTTAATAAAAAACCTAAAATTGATTTACAAACTATACTTATTACATTAAATTAACATTTCACTTCTAATAGCACATTTACATGGCTATCAGAGTATTACGTTTATTCCTGTGTAAAGGAGACCACTGTTGCTTCTCAAATATTTACAACAGAATTAATAATTTTTCAGTGATTTACATAACTCACAGGATAATTCAGACCTCAGAAAGTGTTGCGTCGATAAATAAACTCGGAATTTCATGTTTAAGAATGTATTTTGCATTTTGCAGTTCATCTTGCATCGTTTCGTGACATAACATGGTAGCAAATTGCACCTCACACCTTTGTCTTGTTTTTACGGAGGAGTGGGTGTCAGGTGTGACTGAGCTGGAGTCCCACGTCCCTGTTGAGATTGGTGCTTTCCTGTGATATGGCTATGGCTTCCTTTACTCGTTGGTCCCAGTAACCGGCACATTTGGCTATTATTTTGGTGTCCGCAAATAAAATCCTGTGTCCCTCGGTGATGCTGTGTTCCACAAGTCCTGACTTTTCGGGTTGGCATAATCGGATGTTATGTCGATGTTCATTCTGTCGCCTATGTACGGTGTCCCACACACCCAGGGTATTTGGTATACTCCTGAAATGCAGAGTTCCAGGTCATCTTTGACAGAACGGAGTAGGGCCTTGGTTTTCAGTGGCAGCCTGTGAATGGTCTTCACCCCGTACCTGACTAGAATTCTGCATAACTTCCCGGAGGTGTCTCATATGAATGATAAAACTGTTACAGTTGGGCGTTCCTGTCCTGTGTTGCTACTGGTAGAGGGGGTGTGGTGCAGTATCGGTCCTTGTAAGGGCCTCGTCCTCATGTTCGGCTTCTCTGGGCTGTGAAGAATCGGCTCTTCTAAGGGTCACACTATTATACATGTTTGGTCTCTGCTGAAATGAAACTGCCTTGTTGATCGCCCTGTTGATATCTCTGATCTTGTATCCATTCTGCTGTAGACTGGTTCTGAGGCGAGTGAATTCTGATTGTAGATTCTCCTAGTCAGAAAGGGTTACTACCCTGTGGGCTAGTGTGTTGAGAACATTTCCTGAAGATGAGAGCAATGTATGCCCTCGAAACATTGGAAGCTAACTCCAATTTAACCTGGCTGGTAACCCAAGAACACTTGTTTGAATCATGGTGCCAGGAAAGCTACAACTCTTATTAACATTACATTATGTAATTTCACATTTCATGTTTTCATAAAAAACAAAAAAAAATGCATGCTCCTGGTCATTAGAAATTGCATTATATCAAGGTTACATAATATTCTTTGCAATTGTCTGTAATATCAAAGTATTCAATTTGTGAATTTTTATTGTGTACATAAAAGTTAATAAATACAATGTACCTTCTGCAATAAATGTGCATCTTTTTCAAGTGGTACATGACCAGCACACATCTGTAGCATAGAAACACCAAGAATACAGAAAACCTATGCCACACAAGAAACATTTTACATACAAACCCTGCTGCCGATTCAAAATATTTTCACTGAAAAATAAATAATTCTAGGTAATACCCTATTTGTGTAATTTCAATAGGGATAGGACAGACTAACTGATACTCTAACAGTATCAGGCAATATTGAAATATTGATAAAATTGCTGATCCAGTATATTGATAAATCCTCTAGAACTTAGTGCAAAATTCTGCCAATATGTTAGTATTTTGTTATGAATTTGAAGTTATATTGATTGATTGATTTGCTTTATTTTACTTCGCTTTTCGTCCCACTTGTGGCTAATTTGCGAAGATGGGGATGAGTGATGATATGATGAATGGACACTAACAAATATCAATGCCCAGGCCGGGATTACAATGCAGGACCCCTGGCATCGAAGTACATCCCGCCACGGGAGCCGGCAAATTTGAAGTCATAATTGATATACCCTGATCTTATGAAGTAAATGTCTAAACAGGAAGTTCTTTTAAAAGTACAGCTAATTGCAGTCATCTGGTTATTTACAGCAATTAACCCTTTAATATAGCAAACTTCCATTTCATATGTTTCTTCATTTTCCGATTCAGAATGACTGTCACTGCTTTCAGAGGTCAACAACAAGTGCAACTCAGGCTTCCCGATGGTGTAGTGGTAATGTCATCGCCTTGTAATCATGAGGTCTCAGGTTCGATACCTGGTGGAGGAACACCGTACAGTGGTTCGGATCTTATTTAAACCCATAGGTCCAATCTCGATTAACCTGTATGTACATAAAGTGGTATTAAACGAAATTTCAAACAAGTGCAACTCAATATACGCATCAGGCAAATTTGGTACTTAAGCCATATTTTGGTCTATGTCTAAGTTATATGCTCCTTCTTCCATTTCTTCTTTTTAATCTGTTTTTTTTTTACTTTAGCTAGCAAAATCTCACCTAACATGACTGTTATGTTCTCAACATCTGGGTATATATACATGCCACCCATAGTCGAATCTAGTCAAAGCAAATCAAAGTGTGTATATATACACCTTCGGTACTGCAAGAGCACATTGCAGCTGGTATATAGGTATGGGGTTAAGCAGATTAATAAACCATTCCTGTTCTTCATGGAACTTTTGCAATTTATGTCAGTTCTGTAGAATGTCAGTTATTGGTACCAATAAGTATATCAGTTATAAATAGTGTCCGAAGACGAGGCCCAACATAATATATGTTCATTTTGTGTCATTGTAGGCCAGAAAAAGGTGGGTTTTATTTGTCCTTTTTTGCCTTTTTTGGCTTATTGGTCCTTTTTTTAGCCTTTTCTTAGGCCTTAATGGCTTTTTTTTTTGCAACTTGACCATTCTCAATGTAAATTCATCACCTCTTAAACATCCTTTCTGTAGTAAAGAAATAATATATATATATATATATATATATAGATAGATATATATATATTTGAACAATCCCTGAAACGAGAGAAAAACATATTTCGACGACTGAAGCAGGTACGGTGGTACAAGGCTCCATAACCGTAACTTGTCTGGAAGGTTGCGCTGTAAGTGGCAACTTTCTCTTGTTTTGAAGCTTTCAGCAAGGTGTATACGACCAGACAGCACATGCCTGCAAAGATCTCAAGTCAGATAAGGAGGTGCCACACAGAGACAATATGTAATTAAAACTGAAGTTATTAATTAATTTGGATCACATTTATACATCCTTTTTTTTATTTTTAGGTCCTTTTTTTTTATATTTTTAGGTATTTTTATAGGTATTTTTTTGGCAATTTATAGGTCTTCAACTTCCGAGCCCTAGTTATAAGTTTACTTCATCGGTATCAGCAAAAAATTCAAATTCAGTCTCAGAAATAAATTTCAATAATAATGTAAAGTTCGGGGGAAAGGGGGGGGGGGGTATTAAACTTTAAGAACAGATGCAATACCAAAAAAAAAAAAACTTACATACACTGACAACTGTTATTCTACCAATCCAAAATGAGTTGTGGATTTTTGCTTATGTAAAGCCAAAGTACATAAATTATACACATAAAAATAACAACATGGCAGATTTAAACACTTAATTACAGGCTATTAATAGAAATATCAAATTGGTACAATTAATGGCAATTCTAACAATAATCCAATATTGGTTAATATTGATGAATACTGATGGATTAGTCCCATCCTATTTAAAATGAGAGAATATCATACCATATTACAATCAAGTGTACCCTCAATGATAAAGTCTTTTCTCGATCTATATCGAAAATCTAATATCGCACCCCTTTACATTTGTATTTAGAATAAAATGTTAGTGTGTCACATTATTACTTGTTCATTGTTTCTTGAAAACTCACAGAAGGATGAGAGTAGATTTTAATGCTCAAGTTCGGTTATTAACCACTATACCACATATCGAATTGCTGTCATATAATTTGAAAGGAACAAAAATATAAAAGGGATTTTGGCTTACTTTGGTTTATTCTCTCCCACAACAAGATCCTTCATCATCCGCCGAAGCCTATCTCTGGTCCTCTGTTTCTCTTCCTGCCCAACAGAGGTCAGGTTGGTTGCACTTCCTCTGTAACCGGCAGCAGATGGATTCGACTTTGGTGTGGAGATGTAGAACTTTTTTCCATTGCTCGATGGTACTTTGCTCAGTGTGAAATCATCAATAAAGAGGATGCAGTCTTGGCAAAGAACTGAAAGTGAAAGCGCACACAATTTTGAACAATACACAGAGTGGATCTGTAAAGCAGGTGATTCTTATGGAACTTTCAAAACCAAAGTGACATGCTCTAAGGGCACGTGTGTGACCACCAGACCGATACAATGCATTCTATTGAGAAAACAGCCCAGTTCGAGTGACATGCAAACAACAAGCAACACATGCAGCTTCTCATATCACTCTGGAATGAAAGGTTGTATGCATGGCATTCGACTTACCGTCCCTCCCGTCCAGAAGAAGTTATTCAAACTTGACTGCGTATTGGCAGTCACACATGGCCACATGCTGGAATGACTGGACCCGCCAATGTGTCGTGTCTGTAATAACATTTTAATTCAACATATTCTTACTGAATGTGCAGATTTTTCTTTCCTCAGGCAGACTTTTAATCTTCCCAACTGTTTATCATCCCTGTTGGGAGATGACAACAGATTTAACAAATGTTTTTAACTTTGTGACAAGAGCAGGTCTCTGCCATTGTCTGTGAGGAAGAAGTGTATTCTTACATTTTTAATGTGTTGCGTTCATCCTGAGCAGGTCTCTTTACAACACAGCACTTTTAACTTTTTGCAAGGGCTTTGGCAAGAATTTTAGATAAGGGACTATTTCCATGCTTACATTGAAGGATGCAAACTGGTCTTGTGGGTAATTTTAATTCATTCTGCCAGTTTGTCTGATTGTCTCCTTGTTGCCTTGGTCTGAATCTCCCTTAAAAGTGAAACTAAACAGATGAAATATCAAATAGGCTAGTATTTCAAAACGTTGAACTTAAAATTTACAATCATGTAGATCACAAGCATACAAGTGATCTTCCTACAATTAAAATATAATGAAAATGTAAATCTGACCATCCTGTGAATAGCTAATATTCATGTACATGACTGAGAAAAATCACAGTTGAATTACTTTGCAATTTTTGCTAATAAAAAAATGAGTCACATAATCTACACAGGATTAAAAAATGTCCACTGGACCCCAGCCTTTTACAGAAATACTGCTTTCAAAAATGTTTAAGTAATTTACCAGTAAACATATATCATTAGTTTCTGATATTGGTAGAATATCAATCAGTCCCATCACTACAAAAAAGCAATACAGTGCAACTCCTACTTTATGTTCCTGGATTTTACATTTTCCCACTTTATACATCCAATCTTCATGGTCCCAACATAGCAAAAACTCTAGAATTTCCCTCGATTATATATATTTTCCCACATTTTAAACTTTTACAGCGGATGGATTTGACTTTTGTGTGGAGATGTAGAACTTTTTCCCCTGGTCCCCTGAAAAACATAAAATCGAGGTTTCACTGAATAAGTACTAGATTATCTTTAAAAATGGATACTCACATGCCAACCTTGAAAATTCAAATGGGTCAAAATCAAAGTTTATGAGTGTTTCGGTGTAAGTTTTCTTCCACAATTTTGCCTTTGTTTTTGTATCCCAGATGATCAATGAATATGGTGGATGGATTGCTGCCAGTAAATGCTCTGAATTTTCATGGCCGCGAATCCATTCCATATCTGCAAATTGTAAAATACGATAGCATTAACAGCTGTTTGGTCACAGATTCAAGCTATTTTTAAGAAACAATACTTGAAATTGTATGACATGAATGGTGCACAACTATACAATCCATAAAGAACAAAAGAAGTCCCTTAGCCAAACCAAGATAATAACAACTACCCCTGCACATCACAACATGTCTGTTAGGGTTGGTGTAGATATGATCAGCCCCACTCTCTGCCTTCCTTTACCCACATTAATTAGGTTGGGTGAACCCAGAGCTGAACATGCAGGGACATTGTTAGAAAAAAATAACGCCTGAAAACACCCACCCTGGGAATCGAACTCAGATCTCATCCCCTACCAATTGGTCTGCTGAGGCTCAACCCTTATATAATAATGACTGGTTTATATAACTTGTAACCCAATACCAGTAATAAATAATAAATGGAAAACAAGAATAAATCAAGCTTGTAACATTCAAATAATCTGAAGAAGGTTGTTTGACAAAATAAATAAGAGGGTGAATCAAATGAAAATAAGCCAAGGTGACTAACTGGAATTATTCAGTTTTAGTTTTGAAATGATGAATATTAAAAACAAATAGTCAGTACAAGAAAGATAGTTTTATTAGTTATAGTATTCTACTTACTAAAAAAATGTCACCACTAGCACTAATACACCTGTCTCATTACAGAACCTGGGGATTACATGCTCATAGAAGCCTATTGGCTGCCGATTCAGGATCCATGTGATCACCTGCATGTTGACATCCGATGCAAATCTGCAATGCTTCGGCTGCTTCTTCAAGTCATTGAAAATGTGAAAATTGCAAGGCTGAAGGTCTAGGGTGTAGGATGGGTGTGCAACTATCCCATTTGAATATCATGATATATGCACTTTTTCCATTTTTCTACATACAGGGTGCCCCACAAAAAAACAGGAAATTTAAAGTTATTTGTATTTTATACGTGTTATTTTGTTGTTTTAATGTTTCACTGTGAAGATTATTTGTAACATGAATGTGTAATTTCCTCTTTTCCGTTTTTTTCATTCCAGGATGGCACAGTTAACAAATTTCCAATGCGAGGTGATTGTCCTCTTCAAGAAAGAACATCCAATGTGGGGGTTGACGAAATGCAAAGACATTTTGCCAGAGTTCTTTAGTTCAATAAGTAAATATCAGTTCTCTGATGTTGTGGCTGTACTTAAAAATGAAGGATCACCTGCTGCAAAAGTTCGTAAGCGTGGATCTGGCATGACCAAACAAATTCATACGCCTACTAAACGGGCTGTTTTGGACCTTGCTGTGACACCACCAAGACAAAACAGAAGACATTCCAGTCAGCATGAAATTTGCCGAGAACTAAACGCATCAAGGGGCTCAGGTTTTGCATTATTAAAGAATCGGGGTTGAGGTGCTATAGGAGAATAAAATGCAATGTTCTTACTGAAGCACATCAGGTAGCACTAGAACGAAAATGTGAGTCTCTGATACTAAGTTTCGAAGGACAAGAGAAGTGGAAACAAATATGGTTTTCGGATGAAGCGAGTTTCAGTCTTTATGCACCTTTGAACTGGCAAAATGAGAGCATTTATCGTGTTGTTCAGGTTAAAACAAACATTTTGGAGAATGATCTGCTGGTGGAAATTGATAAGCAACAGCCATCAATCATGTGCTACAGTGCGGTCTCCTGGTATGGCAGAACAAGAGTTTTCGGTTTATTGAAGGCAATGTTGCTGGGCAAGAAGATCTACCAAGGTACAGAAGAAAGGAAAAAACAGTAAACCAGGTTGTGTATAGAGATAAAATGTGCACCCGAATGTTTCACGACGTAAACAGAATAATGGACCAGGATGAATGGACGTGGCAACAGGACGGAGAAAAGGCCCATACAGCCAGGGACACTGTGGCATGACTCAGAGCCAACACTCCTGACTTTATTGAACCTAACGATGGATTTTTGCATATGGGGTCTACTGTTACACCAAATACAGAGGAGAGAAATCACAGACATTGACTGCTTGAAAACTGTGTTGACAGAAGCTTGGAACAATATTCCGCTTGAAACTATTCAGAATGCCACTGCAAGTTGGTTACACCGTCTACGGTGTTGTGTAACAGTCCATGGGAAGCATTTTGAACATTTGAATTGAATATGGCAAAGTGTAACAAAGGTAGTCACATCAAATGAGCTCAAACAAATCTCCTGTTTTTTTGTGGGGCACCCTGTATATACCCCTGGCACTGAGGCACTTATTGTACCAAGAGACAAGCTTTTCTATGTCCTCATCATGCAATTCTGCCACCAGTCCCTCCTTGAAATTCCTACACCATTGTCTCACTGTTGATTCGTCCATCACTTCTTCATCACAATAAACATTCATGATTTGGCAATGAAATTCATAAGGTTGACATTTTCTAGCATGCAAAAACCGAATGACAGCTCTCACTTCACACTTGGCAGGGTTCTTGACTGTCTGGTTCAACTGACTGCCCACAGAAACACGTACACATCCACTACCACAATGCAACTTGCAAGAAAGCGTACACCCACACACGACCTCAGATGGCACCTGTGTATCCTTGTGCCAATGGGACTGGTGGCAAAAATGTATGCAAAAACATGTCTTCTGGTATGATACATACCTTAACGTCATGGGTAGCTATGTAGAAAAATAGCTCAAGGTATGTACTTTTAGAGTAAAAAGGTTTTGTTCAACTGGCTTCTTTCATTCTTCTTTTACTACCAAAGGAGTTCTACTTTTTGATTATGCCTAGTATAACAGCATCCTACAAACACGCAGCATGCATTGCCTAAAGGGCAAACCATTCTGGTGCAAGGAGAACTGGCTTACTTTTACTTGACTTGACCTTGTGTACGAAAGACATACAACTTATTCTGATTATTGTTGAAAAATAAGAGCTAGACAGATAAATGAAACTTTTAACATAACAGTAATTTTCTCTGCCCCAGCAACACATTATATATTTTTTTTAAAAAAAGTTATATTTCTCCATGACCCCATTCATACTCTATCAAATGTTCAGCCATCCTGATGGCACAGCGGTACTGTCATCACCTTGTAATCAAGAGGTTTCCAGTTCGATACCCGGTGGAGGTGCATTGCACAGTGGTTCGGAACCCACTTTAAACTGTAGGCCCCTGTACTGATTAGCTTTTTTGTGCATAAACTGGGCTTAAATGTTCCAATGGTTTCCAAGTACACCTTACATCACATTAACCTATCATTTAACACATATTTTTTCTTGTGTGTATTGCTTGCATTGTAGAATTATCTCTCTTGTAATTTACAGCTGTCACAAGCACATAAACAAACTTTTTGATGCAACATTTCAGAAGAACACATGCTTTCTTCATCAAACATTTATTCTTGTTTAATGAATGTGCATAGTTTTGAGACAACTTACCAAGAACAGGCTTATTTCCATCTTGCAGCAAAGCCCGGGGATTTCCAGCAACAACATCCCACACAATGATGTGGCCCGTGGAATCAGAAGATGCTAGATCAAACGTGACTGGGGCTTCATTCAGAGGTTTGTGTAAAGGCTGTGGTTGCCATTTCACCTACAACAGGCAAAATGAACACACACTAATTAAATTGGCAACACTGATCTATTGCCATTCATGGCTCAGCTCAAAAATAAAAACTCGGCAATAATTTTACACCATCATTGATTGCGAGCTACAGGTAGCTTTCAAAGATATTTCCAGTGGCTCAGGGACGTCGGAACAGGGGAGGGGGCATCGAGGGGGGGGGGGCAATATAGTATTTTTGCAAAAATATACGACCTTATATCACCCACCCCGGGGGATCGAACCCGGGCCTCCGGCATGACAGTCAGACTAGACCACTGCGACTCCGAAAAGTTGGCATTTCACTCCAACTGTGCAAATTATTTTTCAAAATGTGAGGAAGATAAAATAAGACTCTCGGCGGAAGACGCTCACGAATTCTCCTCGAGGGCTTCAGAAGGAAGGGGTTAGTTTATTTTGAAACATATAGCAATGGAAAAGTGAATATCCCAATGTTTTTTTTTTTTAATCGTGTTCAGTTTCTTGACATAAACCAACATTCCAAGCTGAGGTGTAGGTCAGAAAGCCGCATTCACTTTGCCAACACAGTAGCCAAAGAGTCTAAGCCTATTCAGGAAAAGAGCAGTTTCGGATCAAGGATTCATTTGCACGAAACCTGACCGCTACTTCGGTCTTTGTGGAAATAATCTCTCGTTAGGAACCCCCGCAGTCAAGAAGGTCATTGGCCGTACGAAAAAGAGTACCCACCTCAGCATATTCTTGGAAATTCCAGTTCCTTCTCCCCTTCCCTTCTGGTCAGGTGGTACACTTATTGTCCAGAGAATAGCTGCATTTTGAATGGAAGAAAATGTTGGAAAAGTCACGTCGGAAGATCACTGCACAGATGTCAGTTGCCTGATATAGAAGCAATAGACTGATGAGTTGTAATTCTCTCCTTGCATTTTATGGCCTAATGTATGTTTTCTGTTTTGAAGGACAGATAGGGACGAGACGAAGTATCGTCTCATTCATCCCTTCTTTAACATTAGCCTTGTCACTGTGAAGGACTTTTCATTTAATGGAAGCATCACACTGGTAATTGTTCGCGACAACCATTCATAATGCGCAGCTCTTCGTGGATGTATCTGATTAAAATCTTGTGCAATGGCATGCGAACTTCTCTCCCTAGACGTCACTTTGATCTCGATGCGTTACCGAT
>NC_139249.1:18229337-18327337 GCF_977018435.1 Lepisma saccharinum | reverse complement strand
TTGACAAGATACCAAAAACTTTGTACGACTCTATTTTCCAGAAACAAGACATTCAACAATTGTCTACTTAGTGCAGCTTAGAGAATAGAAAGAACAAGCACCTTAAACCCTACCTTCCCTCCATGAGTGTTGGGATTACGTTTGCAACGTTTGTAAGCGCAACGCCTGTTAAGTTGAAACTTGAATAGATTTAGACTTTTATTGTGACGTTTTTTAGAATTGTGTTACCTTTACTGTAAATGCGGTCCTTGAAGGAAGATTTGCACTCTACTAAAATATTACTTTTGGCTTGGTTTGGGTTGGTTTTAAGTCCACTTTGTGCATAGTAAGGCTAATCGGGACTGGACCTACAGTTTAAAGTGGGATCCGAACCCCTATGTGCCTCCACCGGGTATCGAACCCCAGACCCCTTGTTTACAAGGCGACGACGCTACCACTGCGCCATCGGGGAGGCCATAAAATATTATTTTAAATGAAACAACATATACCATTCATACTGTATAGGAAGTAAAGTAAAAAAATTCAATATATTTAATTGCATTTTTTTAACTCTAAGAAGAAGTTCTTTGTCATACACGTTGAGAGTTCCTCAGCAGGGGTTTACATTGTCAGCATGAACAGCCCAACATCATATAGTACTGACGTTACACATTCATTGCCATAAAAAGCCTTCATTCTCTGATGAATGTCAATTGGGGACACATTTTCTGCAGTCAGAAACTCTGTCACCACACGCAGTTTCAGGTACACCAACATAGTATGGTTACGTGCTGCCATTTTCCTCGCTCTAGTTCAGCAACCGCTGGTGATAGAAGTTTGAAACTTGGAATGGAGAAGGGGGGAAGTCTGAAGAGTACAATGCATGGTTGCTCAAAATCCAAAATGTATTTACACGGTCACAAAAAAATAGGAGGCATTACTTTTCAGCCCGCCCTCTTAATTGTTTTCATTTAAAATGATAAACCATGGTCCTTTTTCATGTCCTTTTGGCAATAATTTTCTCTTTTTTGTCCTTTTTAGAGTAACATTTTTCCCTTTAGAATCCGGCCTACAGTCGTCATCTCCCAATATGGATGATCAATCGTTGAGAAGGTTAAATATCTCTCTGTGGAACGTAAAATGGGTACACCCGAGAATCGTTGGAGAGTTCAGCCGTTGTAGCAAATACAGAAACTCACGTTATTGGCAAGTGAAGTTTTGATGAGACCTATTCTGCAACACTCTGAATTGACAGTCACATTTTGTATCCAGAAAAAATTCTACATCTATGAAACACATTACTCTGTTCCTTTTAGCAATATCATTTCTTTGTCACATGAAAAGTGAGAATCCACTTTAGCAAATGGAAGAAGCCAAAGTAGAAACAAAATAAAAAATAAGGAATGCCAGTGTGTCAAAGTCAGAGTGGGTGGCTGGAAATGCATTGGTGTTGGTGTCGACTCGTTGCAAAAGGAGAAAAATGGATTGGATGCAGGAGGTGACATTTTGACGGAAAGGTTGGGGAAAGGGAATGATTCTCCTCGTCTCCTGTGAAAACAGTGGCGTACCATGAAATTGCGTGACAGGCGAAGGAAAGAACTCGATTCGTTTAGTATACAATAAGAGCATGGACACCGTCGGAAAATTTTCTTGGGAGAATCAGATAGTTCATACAAAATCGAATAGAAAATTATTATCAGGGCCCGGATTTTGATGCCCTAAAAATATCTGAAAAATGATCTACAAAATAGCCTAAAAATATCAATAAAATGACTTAGTCCTTATTTCAGAGTATGACAGTTAATATGGCACATTTCTGACTTCTGTAACGTTAGAACTCAAATCACAACGTGTATGTGAATTTTAGGTATAAAAATCTCTAAAAATCTTATGTTATTCAGAATTATTGCTCACAAAGAACAAACATACCCAGTCCGGGATTCAAACCAGCGGACCCTGCCTTACGTCACCCTTATTCTGTGCCTATTGTTTTTTGAAACGGTACACAGCGAAAGCAGAGATGTGATAATTAACGTCGTTGAATTTTTTACAACAAAGGAAAGAATGGAAGTTACACAGGGTGTCCCAAAGGTCGCCGTACTCCTAGATTATATTAGGTAGTACACATTACCCCTAGATATATAGGGTGTCCGAATTGAAACGCCCTAATTTCAAATACTTATATTAAACATAATAGAACAGGCAAGAATAGTGTGGTGGTATGTGGTATATGGTAGCTTAACTGTGGAAATTTTAAATAGGTAATTAATAGTAAGGATTCGTTTATTTTGTATCGTTCTAGGGGATGAAAAGTGAAAATAACAACCAATGCTGAAAAACCGCAAACTGTGTGGTGGTACGCAGAATTGGGATCCATTATTGCAAGAAATCCGTTCGTACACAAAATTTAGGAGAGCAATCTCACGTGATTTCTTGGGACTTCGTGCAAATGCATCTGCAATGCGCTGAACGTTTTCCTCTGATGTTGGTGATCGACCACCCCCATGCCTCTTAGCGACAGATCCTGTCTCTACAAACGCTGCGTTCCACGCCTTGATTCTCTTGGCATCGTCCCGTGGCGGAGTGGTTAGCACATCGTGCTACGACGCAAGAGGTCCTGGGTTCGAATCCCGGCCTGGGCGTGGATATTTGCGAGTGCCCATTCATCAATTTCATCACGTCATCACTCATCTCCATCTTCGCAAATTAGCCAAAAGTGACACAAAAAAGCGAAGTAAAATTAATAAATGAAAATCTTTGCATCGTGATACTCTGTACGAAACTGTCGTTGAACTTCAATAATGGATCCCAATTCTGCGTTCCACCACACAGTTTGCGGTTTTTCAGCATTGGTTGTCATTTTCACTTTTCACCACCTGGAACGATACAAAATAAACGAATCCTTACTATTAATTACCTATTTAAAATTTCCACAGTTAAGCTATCACATACCACCTAGCACAGTGTTCTTGCCTGTATATTATGTTTAATATAAGTATTTGGAATTAGGGCGTTTCAATTCGGACACCCGGTAGGCTATACTACATATTTATTGTAACATACGTATCCTCGAGTATTTATTTACATCATAACATACTTTGCAACTTTACATTACGTTACAGTATATCGTTTGCCCCGTGTGTTGACGTTAGTGCACCTAAAAACACATCACTAGCTGTTCCTCAGCATTGCAACTAAGTCGACTCACATCAGCCATGGCGAAACAATTGACATACAAATTCGGGCGAGCGTACCATGTGCTCTTGAGAGTAGGGATGCCAACCACGAAAACGAAGTCATTCCAAGCAACCGATTATCTGTCAATTTTCAACACGATCGCAACAGGATACATGCAAGTAGGGATACATCTCGCATATACTGTACATTTGGCAATACGGAGGCACTGGGGCACAGTTGAAGGGTAAACGAAGGGAGAAAACAAATGACTCAACACTTTAGTTCGCGAGTTGGCCGCGGTGTGTCTACTCTTGGTACGACCGTATGTACCTAGGTATGCTTTCTTTTGATGGCACGGCACATTGTATACCAATTACCTAGATTACATGTTTATGTAAATAATATACCAGGTGGTTATAATTAAAGTGACGGTGTTCAGAGTGGTACAGCACGGGCTGTAATGAGAGTAGCAGTCTGAAACTTCGTAGATATGCTAATGAAGCAATGCGCTCACGAATTATGCAAAAAAAATAATAGTTCCAATTCTCGCCACCAGGGTAAAAATGGCGCTGTAAGCAGTCAAAACGTGGAATTTTCCGTAACTCTGACGTCAAAGTCGGTGACATTGCCTAACCATTGTGTGAGCTCCCTGGTTGTTGTTGGCGACGCTTGTTGCTTTTTCCTTTAGAAACGTTCATGTAATTCGAATAGTGAAATTGTAGCGATATTTTATTACAAAGAGTATTGTTTTCTGCGATTTATAGTGTTTTTCCTGTAACTATACCAAGTTTCGACTGCTTACAGCGCCATTTTTTACCCTGGTGGCGAGAATTGGAACTATTTTTTTTTTTCATAATTCTCGAGCGCATTTCTTCATTAGCATATCTACGAAGTTTCAGACTGCTACTCTCGTTACAGCCCGTGCTGTACCACTCTGAACACCATCACTTTAATTATAACCACCTGGTATTTAAATAAAGTAAGTATGGATCCATTGTTGGTGTGCACTAATATCATGACTAGAGCTCGGAAGTTGAAGACCTTAACATAGCCAAAAAAATACCTATAAAAATACCTAAAAATATAAAATATAAAAATGGAAAAAATGACGTATAGATGTGATCCAAATTAATTAATAACTTCAGTTTTAATTACATATTTAATGAATAAAAAGAATACAAAATTCTGGTCGTGTGGAACACACAGTGCGAAAAAACTGAAAGCTTCAAAGCAAGAGAAAGTTGCCACTTACAGCGCAACCTTCCAGACAAGTTACGGTTAAAGGACATTGTACCGTACATCCTTCAGTCGTCCAGAAATATATTTATTATTATTTTCTATATTTCTTTACTACAGAAAGGATGTTTAAGAGGTGATGAACTGATGATGATTCGAATTGAAAATGGGCAGTAAAAACGTAGTCGAAAGAAGGTGAAGTTGCAAAAACAAGCCGTTAAGACCTAAAAATAGGCTTAAAAAGGACCAATAAGCCAAAAAAGGACAAATAAAATCCACCTTTTTCTGGCCTACAATGACCCAAAATTAACATATATTATATTGGACCTCGTCTCCGGACACTAGGGAAAAAAAAGGATTTTTCCTCAACTTCCAAGCCCTAATCATGACATATATGAAAGGGAGGGTTTATGAGATTTTTTGTGAACTTGCAAACATCCAATGTTTTTCAATAGTTGGCGCCCCTGCGAAAATAGATCAATCACAACAAGCCATTACGTTTTAAAATTCAAAATTTGCTTGCAAATCAACAATGAATTCGATATGATTCACAATAATGCACCAACGAGTACGGTCTTTGAAAGAAAACGCTAAAAGATGCCAACGTTCCTTTCATAAATTTAAAGCTGTGCGTAATTTTTTTCTTTTTTTTTAGCATTAAGTAACCTTCTCATTATCTTTACCAGTTAAGACGGGCTTTACTAATATCCAAATGTTCGTTCTGGTAGTCATTTCATGACGCACCCTGCACATTAGACGCGACAAATTGACGCATAAAACAAGCCCTATCAAGGCAAGGCGGACGAATACACGGATCTCTGCGGCCAGGTGATACGAGGGATTATGCAGAAGCGAAGGAATAAAAGCGCAGGAAAAAATAAGCCGGAAATAAAAACCTTTTTACTCCCTACATTCGGCGCTGAATTTATGGCCATCTAAAAAAACCGGATATTATTGCCCGCGTAATAAATCTCGGTTGAAGGGGAAAATAAAACAGATCCAGGGACGGAAATAAATGTTAGTGTGAGCCACCGAAGCCGCTTCCTCCCCTGCTCAGTGGCCATTCATCAAATATCAGCAGTAATGTAAATTTCTACGTGTTTACAAGCGGCATCTGTTACCCGGAGCAAAGGGATTTCCTCTCCCCTCACCTTCCAAAGGCGATCGTCAGTTATTTTCTTAAAAAGGCATTATGGCGGAAGCGGAATTATGGGTCCACCCACAGTGACTTGCCGGAAAGAGCGCGAAAAAATCGGTACGATGCGTGACGTCACTGTGACGTAATGCGCAGAAATGCTTCGTTAGGGTTGTTACACCATCCTCCTCCCATTCGCCATGCACGAAAGCAACGTAGCAGTAAGCAAAATACAAAGGAATATAAAATGTATAAGTACAGAAGGTCGTTTCACGTCCATGGTAACAAAGTTAGAACCCACCTCACCTTAAGAAAAACCGTGACGCCACGAGCGGTGGTGCTCCACGTGATACCCCTGTCTTGCAGCAATGGCCCTGCAGCGGAGTTTCCATTGGAGGAGACTGCGTTGAAGAACACATTGGTCCAAACGATCATATTCCTCCTGACAAGCTTTCCAAAGACCCTCAATTCTGCGGGGCCGTCTGCTTCCCAAGGCTCGTTTCAACAACGGAAACAAACAAAAATCTATGGAAGTGGCATCGGGGGATTTCACAGGGATGTCTGTAAAGGGGATTGCATGAATGCCGGTTTCACGTGCCATCCGATCCATGTATGCCTGCGTGGACTTTGCCGTATGATTTGAAGCCTTGTCCTGGTGGATGACAACACGAGATGTGTCGCTGCCATAGAGAGAAGGAATATCATGTCTGTAAAGTGGCTCCAAAATATTCGTCTGGTAATAGGCTACATTTATTTTAGCCTTTTTTTCCACTCTGTGCAGTGGAAGTTTGCCGTTATGGCAGTAACCACCAACAACCATGAACCCGCGCGGAAAACTTTCAGCACATTCACGTACCCACTCAGATCGACCTCTTGCATCACGTGGACGATAGTAGATGGCCCCCTTTTTTTTTTTACCACAATCCGACAGATACACCCATGCTTCACCCTGGGACACCACATACTTCCAGCGGTCCCCTGCCAGATGTCGTTCGTAGTGCTTCCGACTGTTGGTCTTTCTCTCCTGGACATGTGAGGCACGCAACTTATGAACTTGAGCCTTGTGCTTCCGCACAAGTTGTAAATCTTGGGCTATGATGCGATTTACAGTTGCAGGGAAACATTGCACTGCCTGTGCAATCACTCTTTGCGTTGCAGGGTTTTCACATCGCACCAAGGATCTCAATTTCCGCACAACATCGGAGGAACGCTTGCGCTTCCGATATGTCCGAGGCCCACCTTGACTGGTTCCAGCAACAGGTACGGTGCAAGCTTTATGGCGTTTCAACACTGCATTGATGCCCTTCTTTGACACATGGAATAATTTCATGTGGCACTGTTTAATTATCTGGCTATAACTATAACCAACGTCGGAAAGGGCACAGATGTACCCCTCCCAAAAGACTGGAGTTTTTGGTGCCATATAAACACTCACTCACACACCAACCATTGTCTTTGCAAGTCAACACACAGTACTTTCGTCCTACTAGCTCTGGCTGCTCTGTGCTGTGCCTAGATGCTGCTCCTTGGTGATCGAAATCGTTACCATCAACGTAAAACAACCTTCTGTAGTAGCAACACCACAAAACGTGAAATGCGTGTGACATGGATGTAACTGTTCGTTGTAAGGTTAGTCATCTATTTGTGAAGTCACGCATCGAAAGACTGCTGAACTAACATGTATAAAGTCAATCCCAGGACGAAACACTTGCGTTTTCTGAACGTGGATCTAGCGACACTTGCATAGCCTGATATGAAGCGTATTTCTACCAGTTAAACGACGTTAGCTCGAGAGTCGTAAGATGTCTCCACCGTCTAGTTTAAGCAGTGAAACCAACACAGTCCTCTATCAGAATGGATTCCCTAGTATAAATATTAAAGAATTTGTTTTATTTTACATCCCTAGTCTGTCAGTTTTGGCTAATTGTGAAATCGAGTATAAATAGTGATAAGCAGTGGCGACGCTTAGGGGACGTTGGGGGAGTGCTCCCCCAAATTATTTGTGTACGCACTATGCCTCCTAATTCTAAGCTTTGTCTTCCAAGAGAAAGTAAACTTTCCTTGCCCCCCCTGCAGTTTTGGAATCCAATCGCCGCTAATGATAAGATAAAATTGATTAAAAATCAATCACAAACGCATATGGACAGGACAGAACCACAGCCACCTCTGCAGACGAACAGGCTGGCTGTGATTCCAGACGCCAGAGATTCGTTAGTCTGCAAAATGCAGTTCAAGGTGTACTACGTGGAAGAGGGGTTGGCACCCGAGTATCAAGGACGTATTTAGGGGGGTCCTGGGGGTCCGGACCCCCCTGAAAGACTTATCAAGTACTAAAATTAAATAATGAAAAATATATTCGTTTAGTCTTTGTTGTATAATTTCCTCTGAACTTATTTATAAACAAGGATTACATTGGGATCATACGGCTTTTAAGAACACGAAGGACGTATTTAGGGGGTCCAGACCCTTCCCCACCCGAGAGACTTATTAAGTATGAATATTTATTAATGTAAATATACTCGTTTAGCATTTGGTGTATAATTTCCTCTGAACTTATTGGAAGACAAGGACTATATTGGGATCGTACGGCTTTGAAGTACAGGAAGGACGTATTTATGGGGGTCCAGGGGCCCGGCCCCCAACTAAAGACTTGCCAAGTACTTAAATTAAGTAATAAAAATATTAGCATTTGATGCATAATTGATGGTTATTAATTTCCTCTGAACTTTTTAGAAGGCAAGGATTATATTGGGATCATACAACTTTGAATTACATTACAAGGACGACTTATGTACAGTCACGGACACTTCTGGTTTGTAGCAACGCTATTGACTTTCAATGGGATCATTACATCCCAGAACTGTCCGTGACTGTACACTACTACTCAAAATAATATGCATAAAATATTAATCAGAAACTTACTTTTCTCCAACTACATGTAACATCATTTTTGTTATTCCATAAATATTAAATCATTCATTTATTTGACATTAATATCATTGCCATGGCACTTGCTTTTATATAAATGATTTCGATCTTAACAACAGGTAAGCTACATAATGAATATGAGCTGTTATATCTATTCTTATGCAGTCTTTTTATCTATTCGTGTAATAATAATATACTATTAATTTATGTATTGAAATTAGCATTAATTTGATTTAATATAATTAATTGAATTTAAAAAAAACATTATTGCTAAGACACTTGGTTCGGACCCCCTCGCCCCCCCCAAAAAAACATTTCTAGATACGTGCCTGCGGAGGATATAACGGGACGTGAGCCAAGACTTACTTACTTGCAGGCCTGTGTACGTTCTTTGCGTACAGCAAACGTCATCAGTGGTAGGTAAGTCACGCATCATAACGAAATAATTGAGATATGATTTTTAGTAGTTACAAATGTGTGTTAAACAGTTGACTAAGTTTATAAAGACAGAATTTCTAGTGCATGTGTGGAGAAAGTGCCAATAGACACAACTTGCGACTGCAGTGATGATACTGCGTGGGGAACCATGACCTATCTTAAATGATGACATTGTAAACAACGAAGCTCACCACAGGCCTTCAATGTAGGAAGGTGTTGCCAGAGCGTGGTTAAGAGTTTCCCCCCTTGTCTGGCTGATACTTCCAAGTAACCCCTCTCACCTCCTTTTTCCACACTCCGTGGAACGGTCACGTTGCGGTGTCCGAGGTCGCAATCGAACGTCTGGAGTATGATATACGTCTCGCTTGGAACGGTTTACGATATCTTAGTTGCGGACCGGAAGAGCTGAGGAATTTCGTGTTCCGGACGGGAGGAAACCATTTTCACACGAACGGTCTTCGAAGAGATACTAAACTTCACCTTCGGGAGTCAATTTATGTCGTTTTTATCTCGTTTCATCTAAGGACTCCTATTTCTTTTGAACGTGGTTAGATGCCAACGGTCGAACAGGAGCACGAAGTAAAGAGGCAGTAAAGTTATTACCTCTGCATAGTAAGCTAACATAAGGCTCGTTAACTACGTCAGCGACTTTCTCCCCCTCCCCTTCTCACCACCTTTGCTACCTCGCTTATTTCTCTGAGCCTGTGAGTGTGGCATCCGTATCGGATGATTTAGGAATATTGTTAACGACTTGACATGTTGTTATCACATGTAATGACGTAATTCAAGTAAATATCGCATTTATGGTTATTTACTAACCTGTATACTTTACTCTTAGCTTCTAGCCTACGCCCCGCTGAGGAGTCTGATTGACAGATACTAACGTAAAGTATCATTTATACTACCGACCTTTACAAAGATCATTCTGAAACGAGCGAATTATAGTAGAGGCTCTGTATTTCCATTCCCGATTAATCTATAGGAGCAAAAGGTGGGCTTAAATGTTGCCAAAACGTTTGGCTGTAAACAGGGACATTCGACACGCGACTTCTGAATTCCAGGATTGGAAACACGAATGATGATTTTGCCGGAATATCCAATATTGAATTAACTACCTCACTCAGCAACATGAAATGATTCAGACACTAGACTCTCCACAGTGCAATGAGTAAGGAAAGACTCTCCATGGTGCAATGTTTCGGGGAAGACGAGTCTGCAACGTGGAATGATTCGGCGAAGAGTCGAGTCTACAACGTGGAATGATTCGAGGACGACTCGAGTCTACAACGTGAAATGATTCGGGGAGGACTCGAGTCTACAACGTGGAATGATTCGGAGAAGACTCGAGTCTACAACGTAGAACGATTCGGGGAAAGACTCGAGTCTACAACGTGGAAAGATTCGGGGAAGACTCGAGTCTACAACGTGGAACGATTCGGGGAAGAGTCGAGTCTACAACGTGGAACGATTCGGGAAAGACTCGAGTCTACAACGTGAAATGATTCGGGGAAAGACTAGAGTCTACAACGTGGAATTATTCGGGGAAGAGTCGAGTCTACAACGTGGAATGATTCGGAGAAGACTCGAGTCTACAACGTGGAACGATTCGGGGAAAGACTCGAGTCTACAACGTGGAACGATTCGGGGAGACTCGAGTCTACAACGTGGAATGATTCGGGGAAGAGTCGAGTCTACAACGTGGAACGATTCGGGGAAAGACTCGAGTCTACAACGTGGAACGATTCGGGGAAGACTCGAGTCTACAACGTGGAATGATTCGGGGACGACTCGAGTCTACAACGTGGAATGATTCGGGGAAGACTCGAGTCTACAACGTGGAACGATTCGGGGAAGACTCGAGTCTACAACGTGGAATGATTCGGGGAAGACTCGAATCTACAACGTGAAATGATTCGGGGAAGACTCGAGTCTACAACGTGGAATGATTCGAGGACGACTCGAGTCTACAACGTGGAATGATTCGGGGAGGACTCGAGTCTACAACGTGGAATGATTCGAGGAGAACTCGAGTCTACAACGTGGAATGATTCGGGGAGGACTCGAGTCTACAACGTGGAATGATTCGGGGAGGACTCGAGTCTACAACGTGGAATGATTCGGGGAAGACTCGAGTCTACAACGTGGAATGATTCGAGGAGGACTCTAGTTCACAACGTGGAATGATTCGGGGAAGACTCGAGTCTACAACGTGGAATGATTCGGGGAAGACTCGAATCTACAACGTGGAATAATTCAGTTACTCACCTCCAACACGGAATGAGACTCTCTCAACTCAGACTTTAGTAGGTGTGAACATTTCGCACAAATAAAAATTGCTTTTCTAAGCTATTTATAAAAACTTACCAATGAGAATGGAGCAGTTGTTGGATAATTTACAGATATGTTGTGTAATGTGCATAAACGTACTCTAGCATGTTTACCGAGAGGTTTCTGTACATTGTTGTATATTTTGAGACTCTAGATGAGAGCAAGACAGGATCACGACTTTCCCTTCAGGATGAAACGCGGAGGAGAAAAGGAGAAATGAGTTTGATTCATTTGAATCATAGAACAAGACAAGCTTCCCCACTCACAAGAAGAGGCTGTGCTAAACCCTGCCTTTGTACCATCTCTTACATATCCTGATGCTACTTTCCATCAACACTCCTTTCTTACGTCGTCCTGCTCGCCATTCTTCCTTGTTCCATTGTGATGTCAGATCCTTTGAATCATCTTTGTTTCCAACCAAAGATATTGATATCGATTCCTGATATTGAAGCCGTACTGATTGCATCGTAACTTCTGAGGTATTCCAAAAGCAGACTGGCATTCGTACTGGGACGTCAAATAGCTTCAAAAGAATCTTGAACGTAGAAAAGGAATGAGCATATGGAGATGAACCGTAGGGGGTTACGACTGAATGAGTGAAAAGGCTCAGGCCAATTTCTACTGGGAAACCAGATAAATTGAGAAAGACGTCGTGAACGGAGAAGAGAAGCTGGGCTTTGTATGATCGGAGAATACCAATAAGACTAAAGGGAAGGTTTTGTAGGACTGTACTCAGAAGTGCTATGGTATATGGAGCTAAATTTTGGGTGACAAAGAAGGATATTGGTTGGTGAAGCAGAGGTTGGTGAAATGGTTGGAGTGGAAAAAGGCTATGCGATAAAATAATCTATTTTCTGAGACTGGTGACAAACAGAGGGAACAGACTGAGATAGTCAAGGGTAAACTTTATTCTCTTCATTACTTTCTTACCCTATACCTTAACCCACCTTCCCATACCTATTCTGACGCATCTTTGGAGCTACCAGAATAGTTCCTTCTCATTGAATTCATTCCTACGTCTTCCTTTTAACCAAAACAACCCACTATCAGTACATAGCACACACTAACTCTATACCTATTCTTAGTAGTTCAAACTAAGCTTATCCCTCATATTAACACTCCCACCCTACAAGACTCATTCCATTTACAAATACACTCTCTTACACCAACTAACCCATTATAGTTCCTCTTCCCCTCTCCAATAATCATAAATGTAATCTAGATTGTATTTATATACAGGGTTTCTATAAATTAGTTATTCAAAAGTAACCGTTAATTGTGAAGAAAGTGTATTTGTAACAGAAATGTTTTATACATCAATGAATACAGCATTTCTTCAAGTTTTCTCTACAAGTGTTCAATATGTGATAATTTCATCACACGGCAAATGTCCCAGCGGTATTCGATTTCTGCCAAACCCTTTGAAGCATTTTCCTGGGAAGAGGGGGAACAAACCCGTTCTTTAACGTAACCCCAGATAGAGAAATCCATGGGTTAAATCAGGCGAACGAGGTGGCCACGGAATCGTTCCACCACGACCAATCCAAGTCGGTACTTCACGATTGAGGTAGACGGTTACTTCTTTATGAAAATGCGAAAGAAAATGAAATCAGCACCCATATCTTCAAGCAATTGTGGCATTAGATAATTCTCAAGCATGTCCAGGTATGATATGTCTCTGACAGTCCATGATGACTGGCGGAATGCTAGAAAAGATAAGCAAACGCTCAGGATTCGAGCGGCGGCGTCTGAAACTAACAAGTGGAAGCAAATGACGTGCGACAATAAATTTGAAGATATGCAGTATTCATTGATGTATAAACCATTTCTGTTACACGTACACTTTCTTCCCAATTAACGGTTACTTTTGTATAATTTATAGAAACCATGTACAATACTGTAATACACTTTAATTCATACAAAAGTGTTGGTTCATTTCGAAGCCTTTAAAATGCAATCCTCACTTCATGCATTCATGATTCTTTGCATACTTACACACTTATCTCACTAACATTTCTACCTACCCCTCTAATAGTTTGGTTTGTAGTTATAGATTTAGTTATTGTGTTATAGGTTTGCAAACAGGGACTGTTCAGGAATACCGAACAGCTCCGGGACTCGATCCTGCAGAATATCTGTACCAGACACCTGCAGAATCGGGACAATTTGTAAAAATTGAACAATAAAGAAAAGAAAAAAGACAAACGGGGGAACTGGCATTCGCGAAAAATACGTCTTTGAGTTTTCAAGCACCAGGACTTAAGCGCATACCCTGGAATGTATGTGGATAGAGGCTGGAAATTCTTCTGGGGTTCCCTCCTTAAAAACAGAGTACATTATTGCTTCGTTAAGAACGAATAAGCTCAAAGAAAACAAAGAAACACTTAAAACACTAAAAGGAATTGGGAGGATTGTTGTTGTACTTATCCACGTAGAATCTACTGGAGCAATATAGCAGAACAGAAAAAGATAGTACAATTGCTGTTGTTGTCTTTTCTTCAACATTTGACTGATCAGGAGTGGTGACGAGATGGATAAAGGGACAATCACAAAGATACAACGACGATACAAGACGAGCCCAACAGAGGATTATCCTGGCTGTAGGTCCAGGCGCCAGAGCCTAGTTAGTCTGCAAATTGCAATCCAGGGTATAGTACGTGGAAGGGAGGTTGAGATTTGGTGTATTTGGAAAGCGTCACCTCTTACACTCCAAAAAAGAGAAGGCCTGCCCGATGGCGCAGTGGTAGCGTCGTCGCCTTGTAATCAAGGGGATCCGGGTTCGATACCCGGTGGAGGAACATAGTGGTTCGGATCCCACTTTAAACTGTAGGTAAAGTCCCGATTAGCCTTATGTGCATAAAGTGGACTTAAAACACCAAAAGAGAGGACAAAGATGTGTTTTATCTTTTAGTCAACGACGTTCTTCTCTCGCTTCAGGTTAATCGTGACAATGCTGGTGATTATGATATAATATTATTATTCACCGTCGCTTTTCTGCCGCTTGGGTTGATAGTGAGCAACAGGATGAATGACGAACTGATGAAATGGAGACGACAGACACATCCATGGCTGAACAGGATTCGAACCTTGGACTACTGGTTACGAAACAAAATGAAAAAGCCTTACTCCGTCCAGGGCTCAAACCCAGCACCCATCAGAGGTAATATCGGCCACCTAACATTCACCTCGCTTGGTAACCAAGGAACAAAGACCTTAGACTATACAGGATGATTATAACAAAGATAGCACAATTTCTTGCTCAAGTGGACGGATAATTTTAGGATCGACTTTACAGGAATCCTTAAGGACAGTGGTAAATAGATGGTTCCGGAGCATTATAAAACGCCGGCGACAATAATCCAGCAAGAACTGTCCCCCAAGACGAAAATTCTCAGTTGTTTTAAGCTTGGAGGAACAACGAAGAAAGGTTACAAGAAAGTCTGCAACTGCCTTTCAGAGGACGATGTATGGATTTACGACAGCCAACACCATTCCCGTTGCCCATATCGCGTTTCTCAGTCTGAGAATTTTTACTGTCTCCCAGTTAGATCCCCTTTTACAGTCAGTTATGTGTATATTTCCCTCCTCGTGTTCCGCCATGTGTGGGTCGTTATGGCGCCTTTTATTGCCGCCATTCCGTCTTCCCGAGATGTCTCCGGAGAGATTTTCATTGTCACTCGTCTTCTCCTTTGGTAATTCTATTCTTCCCGGATTTCAATCTTTTCCTAATGCGGAGCTTTATCATCCTCCATCATGAGTTTCACTTTTTCAAAAAAAAAAAAAAAAAAGTATTTTGTTTTAGTATTCAGCATTCAAGCGTCGCAAATCTACACAAAATCTAAGGACAGCAGCAATATATAATATATAAATGCTAATAACAGAGGTAAAAACAAGAAAACCAGCAATATTTCTTTAAGTGAATCCATCCTGCTTTCATTTCTGCGAAATGACGGATACGTTCCACAAATGAAGGAAATGAAAAGCATTTATTGGTTCGCTTCCAATGGCACGTCAATATGCGGGATTTATTTTAACGGGTTCGTTCGTTCGATTTAATGTGCTTTGCCATTGGCTCGGTTCGGTGCATTTGTGTTCTCAGCTTAATGGGCAATTCAAATATGTTACTCGCAGGGCAGAGTAAACTGTCGCATTGGATTCTGGGGGAATCTTCCTTCGGCGAGGAGGAACTATTTCCCGGAAAGGAAGCATTTCTGTTCAGGAGCTTTGAGTGCTCTATAACTTTCGAGCGTATGGTTCGAAATAAGAAATAAGTATCCGATGGGCAAAACATTGAAAAATCTGGGAGTTTTGTTTTTGGAGCAAATGTTTTTCGTAAATGCATAAAGTACATTCTTATGCCCGTGACTACACATAGATTTCAGTATTTACGTAAAAAATGTAGGCCTAGACCCAATGATCCTATGTACATGAAGTAAGCTATAAAAACTGCCTTAGCTTTTGATTAACTACACTTGAAAAAAACTCTTGTACATCGGCTCAAATTACCTTCTAAAAATAACTTTCGCACACACTAACAAGTTCAATATATTTCACGTGTTGCAGCCTCCAAAAATAATCGCTTATCTTGTCATCATTAACTGCGAGTTAAACAGATATGACGTTACACCACCTCCCTTCTGTTTCCTTTGATCTGCGCCAGAGCCATCTATCAACAGAGCGGGGAACTTGCGAAACGAGTCGGGGGGAGTTAAGAAGTGAGTAATGTGAGAAGATCCACACCGAGCCGGGAGATAGCTCACAGCGACAATATCGGTGATTATTACGAGCTTCTTTCCCCGCGAGGACAGGTGTCAACAAACCGTGCCCGGGCTTCATTTCCGTGGCGACATCACAGCAGTCGCTGATTAATTTCCCCGCACGCGCTCGTTGCCAGGAGATATGTATGGAACGGACTGGGAATTAAAATGTCGCCCCCGCCAAAACGGTAAGCTGGCGCGAGTTTATCCTTGTCATAGTGTGTCATCTTGGATTCTAGTTCCTTCCCGCATTATCAACCGTTCCCTTGCGTTGGATTTTATATCTGTTCCCTCTGGAATGTCTGAATGCGAGGTGTGTTCAAAAGCTTGCGGTTGTCTGAGTCTCATAATCTTTTTTCTATACATCAGTGTTTCCTAATTGAGTTCAAACCATTGTATATTTCTCGAAAGTTCGTAAATTAGGTTAATTACACTAGGCGACAATAACTTAGAAGTTCTTACAACTTCATGTAAAAGAGACATTTTAACTAACTAATATTATGAGGCTTAATTGACAAGTGATGGTGTCAGAACTTGCATGGCAGCAACTAGCGACACGTCGTTTAATTATATAAACTATTTCTTGTTTGTTCAGAGATTGTAAGGGCTGCCGGGTGTTCGACTGAAGTTCGAGTGTATGACTAGAATACTAGCCGGGAAATAGGCGCAATTACTAGGCAATGAACCCACAACTACAATTAAATGAACTACTCTGGAATGAGTTGGGTCATGCAAAATTATTTGCAGTATTCATCATCCTCATGCCCTTCTTCCTTTTCCTGGGCCTCCCCCATGGCGCAGTGATGTCGTCGTCGCCTTGTAAACAAGGGGTTCCGGGTTCGATACCTGGTGGAGGGACATACTGGTTCGGATCCCGCTTTAAACTGTATCCAGTCCTGAATAGCCTTACTGTGCATAAAGTGGACTTGAAACAACAAATCAATCAATCAATAAATTATTCCTTTTCGAAGACCTCTCTTCTTTTCGAAAGTCCCTCCTCATCAATTACCTTATTCGCTTTCTGTATAAGACCATTCGCAATATCTTGGTTGGAGCTTCCAACTGATTTTGCGCTAACTTCTGCAGCATTCCAACAACAATCTAGTTCTCGAATTAGGCTGGGAGCACATGGACAGATTAAGTAGAGGGCGGAAGCTCGACTGAGACGCTTGCCAATAAATTGCCAGTCAACTGTGGAGTATATAGCTATAGAACCCCCCTCAAGTCTTAAACCTACCAATCGCATCCGGAGACTATGTCTGCAACTAACATTGAAGTAGATGGCAGCTAAATCATCCGCCACTGGAGCGAAGCTTCAGTACAACCCCCCACCAACATGAAAGCGCAATGAATAAACACAAGTAATCCAAGATCTGAGGAGCTTCAACCTACAATTATATCGAATCCGAGCCTGCTAATTATAAACCTTAGTTAATGCATCACTAGGAAAATGTAATTAAAGCTTGATGATTTTTCAGAATACAAATAATAGTAAACGCTATTCTGCTCTGTGCAATGTAAGCCTCAGAGGGAGTCATAATTATTCACAGATTTGAGCTCTCGCGTGCAGATCGAATTCAATATTCCGTAGAGGTCATGTAGCATGCAACGCTAGTTTGGGTAATCGTCGGTTACAAACGATACAACCGTTTAATTAAAACTGTCACTCAGTGTCTTTCTACTCAGTATCACCGTGTTGTATTAATACTATATTTCGGCTTCAGTCGTTCATGGGTGTCACAAAATTTAAACAGTTTCGTAAATGTCGTTCTTCCAATCTGCACTAAATGCTCAGTTAGCTAATTGGCAGGGTAAACGACTCATTTAACCTGCATCCGGCTATCAGCTAATTAGAAAGTTTCGCAGTCCGTTCGTAATCAAGCGGAACAATCCAACACTCCGCCATCTACATGTGCCATTTTAAACTAAATTTCGAACGGCGCGCGACCTGGTTTGATACGTTTTAACTACACGGATATGCTGGCTCGGAATTTGAAATATTTGTATTTGTCTCACTTCGTGTCGCCTTTATTCATCTTTAGGCTAACTGCGACGATCGGGATGAATATTTTTTTACATGAAATTGATTAAGGGACATTTACACAGGAGAGCACCCATGCCTATGCCAGGTTTAGAACCTAGGGTTGCCGGTGGCGAGACAGTGAGTCGAACACTCACCGAACCACCGAGTTGACGACAACTTTACTGTTAACAGATTGATATGAGAGGAAGCAAGCAGATCATGTTATCCCGTGTCAGATTGTATCTAAGTTAATCAATGGCCATTGTGGTTATCTACTATGGTTACAGCAACGTGTTAATTATGGGTGACACGTGCAGTTGTGTTTGCGTTCCATCTATTTCATTGGTTGTTTAGCCGTTGTCACTGTTAACTGAGAAGCCGGAGGTAGCAACTCCAATAACTGAAATGGTAAACAATTCTGTTTTTGTCTCTTCTTAGTTATGTGCAAACTGTTCCAGCTCAGGGGCGTATATTCTAGGCTAGCTGGGCTACCTGCAAAGCCTCAAGTCTAGAGAATAAAATACAGGTGAAAAATCGATCAGAAATTGTAAATAAAGTTATATCAGTGAGATAATGATGGTGATTCTGGAGTTGGCAACCAGATTTCCTTGGTAACCTCATTTCCTATGAGTTGGCAACCTGATTTCTTGGGGTTTTGATTGGTTGTAATGGAGGCACATCGTGTTACAGCGAAGAAGTTGATTGTTGACCTGCGTTGCTTAGGATGTTTTTATTCAAAGGAAGCTGAGGTGAAAACTTGAATGAAGATTGGACCAAGCAAAGTGATGCACAGAGTAGAGAAATTATCTCCATGTGCATAAGCTTATGAAGAAGGAAGCTGACAGTGGTCTTGAGTTGAATGTTAAGCAAGTGCAAAAACGTGTTTCTGCGGCTACTGATGTGTAAGTAAGTACTTTGAAATGCATCTTAAACGAAAATGTTCGCAACAAAGTAACTGGGAAGGGAGTTGTAACGCCTAACAAAGTATGCAGAAGAAATAAATTTAAAAGTGACGTGGACGAATTTGACAAGTGTGTTATTGGTAGAATTGACGAATTTCACGATCATGAAGGACTGCCAGCGTTCTACTTCAGATTCGTAAATATATTTATTTAATTAGACAACAGCATATAGACTTTGCAATTATCATGTCTGGTGGAACTGTAACTTCCGTGAATTGCAACACTGCTCCTATGAGTCACGTGACGTTTTCCACAGACTACAAATATTTCCCGCTTTGCGCATGCCAGAGCTGAGACTAAACCGAATGCGCCCCTACAGTTGCATGGTCTAAACACATTTTCCATGCATTCGAAATCGCGAATTTGGAGCAAAATGCGAAATGTGGCATCTATATAGCGTGCACGTTTCCCAAACGTAACTTACGTTCTTCCCCTGCATCATTTTCCACATCAGGCGGACTTCCATCTGGATCAACGATTGTCCATAAATCGTTTTCCATTAACACCATCTTCATTTGGTAGCTCCATGATGCATAATTAGTTCCATTCAATTTGCATATGGTAGTAGACTTATCGCCCGACATCTTGAATCGTCACAAGTCTATCTTCACTTCTTTCGTGCAGTTCACATCAGGCGCCTGGGCACATAATCATTGTTGAATTATTTATTAAAGAACGAACGAAAATTCCAAACAGTAGAACAAAAGTGACAGTCAAGCAGCTGTTGCATACTAAGAACTTTTTGGATGTCAAGAACCAAGCATATTCCAATAAAAAGTGAGGTGTGGAAGTGCAATTTGTATCAAGTGAAAATAATCCAGCAGACTTATTTATTAACTCACTATGTCGTAATTCTTACATCTGCTCGGATTCATATAAACGTCTTGGATGTATAATTTGGTCAACTAAAGACTTTAAGAATACGCAGGTAATGAACCTATATAATGCAATCGTTCCTTCAAGGCTTAAATACTTATGTGAAATTTGGGATCCATTTTATCAAGTACATTCAGATAATATTAAACGAATTCAGTTGTATTTTAAAAAAGTATAATCGTTCAGCAGTATTAAATAGAATTTCTTATAATTTTTTACTTGTAGATTTTTAGGTACCACCTTTGAAGTCTAGAAGATTAATTGCTCAATAGTTTATACTTTATAAGATTATGAATTACTTAATAGATTCGCCTGAAGTGTTGCAATATTTTAAACTCAATGTTAAGCCAATAAATTTTAGGCGTTTGCTTCCTTTTTTATTGATAAATCGAGAAACAATATACATAAATCTTCAGTTGTTATCAGACTATGCACAAATTACAAAAGGGAATTAGGGAATTAAAGTAGACTTCGCGCTTCCTTTTATAACATATAGCTCAATAATAAAAATACATATATTTTCATTGCTTAATCATTTAAATTCACAGTAAATTTGATTGAAGCTGTGTTTGTATTATACTATTTCTATTATACTATCTCTCATATGGATTTGATATTTGTACAAATTGTGTAATTAATCTTAGTGTTCATCGACTATTGTGCGATGTATAATATGTTTGTATCTGAAAGTATTTAGCAGAACTCTGTTGTGATTTTACTATATTGTGTTTGAATTTTGTTCTGTTACTTTGTGTAACATACCAACTGCCATTTTTATCTTTTTTATCCTTTGCTTTGTATTTTTGTAATATTGTAATTCTGTAGTTTTGTATTTTTGCAATTTTTAAAATGTATATTTAATCTTTATTATAAATGTTTTTAATATGATCCTTTGCAATTGCAACTATTGGTTCTGTTAAGGATCTTTTGCCAAATAAATTTGCATGAGAAACATTGTAAAAGTATTATTCATAATGCTGTCTAAAAGAAAATGGTGCGAAATGATATTAGATGTTTGTAAGATATCCTTTCGAAAGGGGGATTGTAGAAGATATTTTGTTTTAGTAGCTTTGTAAAGATTTACTATGAGCTGGCAACTGTGACCAGGCAGTAGTCTGTTTTTTCTACTGCAAGATTCTGTGACATACGTACAGATGTATGTATATGTCCGAAGTAAGTACTGCCAAATCGTTTATTTTCGTCCTTCATGTATTTTCTACTGTTTGGAATTTTCGTTAATTCTTTAATAAATAATTCAACAAATTCCCTACAACTATATGAAACCATGGACGTTTCCCACGATTTTTCACCTTATATGGGAACGTTTTGCATGCATTACCGAACAGGTGTAGACCACGTGATTTTCAAATCAAAATACCAGTTCAAAAGCAAAAAGAAGGTAAAATTCTAATATATTTGTCAGAAAAGTGTGTTTAAATAAAAAAAGAAATTTTGGGAATTTTCACCGCAAAGTGAAAAAATAACAACACGATTTTTTTTAAAATAAAAATATCACCATAAAATCAAACTACCTACTTCTTTACTCATATTAACATTGAGATATCTACGGTGCTAATTGAATCAAGGACTCAGCTCCATACAAATACGCCCACGAAATTCTTACTTGCTAAGTTGGAGCATATCAGCGGAATATCAAGAAGATTTATAAGAAGTAGAGAGCGAGTCTGGATTGAGTTCCAGAAGAAAGCCCTGAAGGTCATCGCTGGCCTTTTTCAAGTGGGAATAGAAATTTATGGCTACAGAGCATCAGCATCTTTCAGGAGGAGGAGAGTCTTTGGTATTTGGGGGGCGGAAACACCTTCTCAGCCATGCCTTGAAATATTGGAGGCCATTTTGAATCGCGTCCTTGCCAAACTTGCTCGTGAAATATCTTCAGAGTCTACAGGAGCTGTCGTTAATGGTTTATAGCTCTTGAAATGGCCTCCAGGATAGCCTAGTGGTAAATGTTAACCAGTGGCGGATCGAGAAAGCAACTTGGGAGAGGCGACGTAAATTCTAACCAATATATAGCTACATAATTTTTATATGAACAATATACTACTCTGTGGTCGGTAGGGATTAACGTGCACAGAGTAAAAATAGGAATGCGGGGTTCGAATCTCGGATAAGTAAAGGATATTTACTAATTTCTTCCATTATTATTATTTCCATTGCCGTGATAAGCCTACCGTTATAAAGATACGACGAATATTGGGGAAACGAGGAAACAATGGGTTGTCTCCATAAACATGTCTCTCCTGTCGAGCCAGGAAAATGTAAAAATATACTTAAAGCATTAGGATCGTTATTTATTTATTTAATTTTGATTTGAAATGTATATTTTTAGTAGAAGAACTCAAAACAGAATTAGGAACAAATAATAATTATTATTATTATGATAATTGATATTCGGTTTTAAAATAGTTAAAAATAGCCATAATATTTTACATCAATGAATGAAGGAAAGTATAGCTTATATACAAGGACGTATTTGGGGAGGATCCAGGGGGTCCGGATCCCCCACGAAAGATTTATCAAGTATTACAATTAAATAATTAAAAATTTATACGTTTAGCCGTTGTTATATAATTTCCTCTGAACGTATTGTAAGACGAGGATTATATTTGGATCATACGGCATTGAAGAACGGAAAGGACGTATTTATGTGGTCCGGACCCCCCTTCTCCACCCGAAAGAATTATTAAATATGAAAATTAAATAATGAAAATATACTCGTTTAGCATTTGTTGTATAATTTTCTCTGAACTTATTGGAAGGCAAGGATATTTAATATACACTTTAAGAAGATACGCGTATGTTTGATTTCGGGATCATACCACTTTGAAGGAAGGGGGTTCGGACCCCGCCCACTTAAATAATGAAAATACTCGTTTAGCATTTGTTGTATAATTTCCTCTGAACTTTTTAGGAGGCAAGGATTATATTGGGATCATATGGCTTTGAATGACATTACAAAGAAGATTTATGTGCACTACTACTCAAAATAATATGCATAAGATATTTATCAGAAACTTACTTTTCTCCAAATACATGTAACATCATTTTTGTTATTCGATAAATATTCAATTATTCATATATTTCACATTAATTGAATTGCCAGGGTACTTGTTTTTATGTAAATTATTCCGATCTTAACTACAGGTAAGCTACATAATGAATATGCGCTGTTACATCTATATTGTTATATAGTCCTATTCGTGTAATAATAATATAATATTAATTTATGTATTGTAATTAGTATTAATTTGATTTAATGTAATTATTTTAATTTAAACATTATTATTATTATTATTATTGTTATTATTATAATTACTATTATTGCTGAGACACTTGGTTCGGACCCCCCCCCCACGAAACATATTTCTAGATACGTGCCTGCTTATATATACACAATACTGAGATGCAAATAATATATAGATCAAATATAATGTATGCAAAAACCTAGCCTAGGAATTTGGGAGGGGCGATTGCCCCATCGCCTTCCCTGTGGATCCGCGTTTCATGTTAACTTGGAATCCTACCATTGTGTTTCCGTAAAAAAAATAATAAAAGCTCAAAAGTTGTGCTTCAATCTATGAGTGAATGACTGAAATTGTGGTTGCGTCAGCACTTAGGCTATTTCCACACGTCACCTTATACGGGGCCAAGCCTCTTACCATAGCTAAAATCAAACTGTCTCTCTGAGAACTAAAATATCCTTATCCAGGTTAAAAAAAAACTGACGTTCTAAACGAACCCTCAGCACAACACAACTCCACAGAGGATCATACTGTCTAGATTCAGGCGCCAGGGCCTCGTTGGCCTAAAAATTGCAGTCAGCGGGGTGTACTACGCATAAGTCACCCCTTACAGATGTGGTTTAATGAAGTCAAATACATTTCGCTCTGTTGCAAATGTTTGGTAGCTGCAGCCGCGTCGCCCCTCCATGCAATCCCTTTCTCTCACGCGTTCATTGGTAGAACCATCTCGAGTCACTACTTGTTTTCGTTCGCTTCCTCCACAGATTCCCGCGACAGAGTACATATGGATTTTGCAAAAGAGTTTTATAGATTTAACCAAAACATTCTTTCGTGTAATTATAAACTTTTGGTTTTGCAATCAATTTACTAAATTCGGTGTTCGGTTGGAAATCGTTGGTATGAGAAACGTTAAAAAATTCGGGTTGGACACGTTCAGAAGTTTCGGGGACGAAAGCATGCGTTATTCAGGTGAACTCGCAAATGGAATAACCAAGCATCTGTCCCGAGGCGAAGGGTTAACAAAGAACAAATGTCATTTCAGCAACAAAAGAGTGAAACATTTCATCGCGTAGCCCCGAATGAAGCATTCCACGCATCGAAAACAAAACACGGGTTATTGTTTGCAGGACTTTTGTTTTTCTAAACAAAAGCTGCTGACAAATCAACAGTGGCGGGATGATACTCATCGAACATGGGAGTACACAAAATGGACAAAATAATTAAAAGGATATATCGAAAAACAAAAATGCCCACAGGTTTGATCCTGGTTAGGCAAAAGATATTTCTTTGCATTAGTGCAAGTTGGTCCACTCCAAACTCAGACATGTTGTTAGATTCTCGTTAGTTCTCGCAAATATCTCGTTAGTTCAGGAAACACATGGAAAATACTAAGAGAATTGGACAGGCTAAATTCACCAGGGTTGCTAAAGATCCAGGAATTTTAAATAAATTTAATTCCGGTCCAGGAGAGAAAATCAGTAAGCGTAAATGGGTTTTGGACCGTAAAGAACCTTTTTATCTGTAAAGTGTTTCAATTCGGTCCAAGGAACATTTTTCCCGATCAATTTAAATACGGTCGAGGAACCTTTTTTACTGGATGAATTTCAATTCGGTCCAGGAACATTTTTCCGGAAGAATTTCAATTCGGTCCAGGAACTTTTTCCCGCGTTAATTTGAATACGGTCCAGGAACATTTTTTCTGAATGCATTTAAATACGGTCTAGGAACTTTTTGAGGATGAATTTAAATTCGGTCCAGGAACCTTTTTTCCAGAATGAATTTCAATTCGGTCCAGAAACCATTTTGCCAGAATGAATTTCAATTCGGTCCAGGAACCATTTTGTCAGAATGAATTTCAATTCGGTCCAGGAACATTTTTCCGGAAGAATTTCAATTCGGTCCAGGAACTTTTTCCCGCGTTAATTTGAATACGGTCCAGGAACATTTTTTCTGAATGCATTTAAATACGGTCTAGGAACTTTTTGAGGATGAATTTAAATTCGGTCCAGGAACCTTTTTTCCAGAATGAATTTCAATTCGCTCCAGGAACCATTTTGCCAGAATGAATTTCAATTCGGTCCAGGAACCATTTTGTCAGAATGAATTTCAATTCGGTCCAGAAACCATTTTGCCAGAATGAATTTCAATTCGGTCCAGAAACCATTTTGCCAGAATGAATTTCAATTCGGTCCAGGAACCATTTTGTCAGAATGAATTTCAATTCGGTCCAGAAACCATTTTGCCAGAATGAATTTCAATTCGGTCCAGGAACCATTTTGCCAGAATGAATTTCAATTCGGTCCAGGAACCATTTTGTCAGAATGAATTTCAATTCGGTCCAGGAACCATTTTGCCAGAATGAATTTCAATTCGGTCCAGAAACTTTTTCCCGCGTTAATTTGAATACGGTCCAGGAACATTTTTTCTGAATGCATTTAAATACGGTCTAGGAACTTTTTGAGGATGAATTTAAATTCGGTCCAGGAACCTTTTTTCCAGAATGAATTTCAATTCGGTCCAGAAACCATTTTGCCAGAATGAATTTCAATTCGGTCCAGGAACCATTTTGCCAGAATGAATTTCAATTCGGTCCAGAAACCATTTTGCCAGAATGAATTTCAATTCGGTCCAGGAACCATTTTGCCAGAATAAATTTCAATTCGGTCCAGAAACCATTTTGCCAGAATGAATTTCAATTCGGTCCAGGAACCATTTTGTCAGAATAAATTTCAATTCGGTCCAGAAACCATTTTGCCAGAATGAATTTCAATTCGGTCCAGGAACCATTTTGCCAGAATGAATTTCAATTCGGTCCAGGAACCATTTTGTCACAATGAATTTCAATTCGGTCCAGGAACCATTTTGCCAGAATGAATTTCAATTCGGTCCAGAAACCATTTTGCCAGAATGAATTTCAATTCGGTCCAGAAACCATTTTGCCAGAATGAATTTCAATTCGGTCCAGGAACCATTTTGCCAGAATGAATTTCAATTCGGTCCAGGAACCTTTTCCCGCGTTAATTTGAATACGGTCCAGGAACATTTTTTCTGAATGCATTTAAATACGGTCTAGGAACTTTATGAGGATGAATTTAAATTCGGTCCAGGAACCTTTTTTCCAGAATGAATTTCAATTCGGTCCAGAAACCATTTTGCCAGAATGAATTTCAATTCGGTCCAGGAATCATTTTGCCAGAATGAATTTCAATTCGGTCCAGAAACCATTTTGCCAGAATGAATTTCAATTCGGTCCAGAAACCATTTTGCCAGAATGAATTTCAATTCGGTCCAGGAACTTTTTCCCGCGTTAATTTGAATACGGTCCAGGAACATTTTTTCTGAATGCATTTAAATACGGTCTAGGAACTTTATGAGGATGAATTTAAATTCGGTCCAGGAACCTTTTTTCCAGAATGAATTTCAATTCGGTCCAGAAACCATTTTGCCAGAATGAATTTCAATTCGGTCCAGGAACCATTTTGCCAGAATGAATTTCAATTCGGTCCAGGAACCATTTTGTCAGAATGAATTTCAATTCGGTCCAGAAACCATTTTGCCAGAATGAATTTCAATTCGGTCCAGAAACCATTTTGCCAGAATGAATTTCAATTCGGTCCAGGAACCATTTTGTCAGAATGAATTTCAATTCGGTCCAGAAACCATTTTGCCACAATGAATTTCAATTCGGTCCAGGAATCATTTTGCCAGAATGAATTTCAATTCGGTCCAGAAACCATTTTGCCAGAATGAATTTCAATTCGGTCCAGGAACCATTTTGCCAGAATAAATTTCAATTCGGTCCAGAAACCATTTTGCCAGAATGAATTTCAATTCGGTCCAGAAACCATTTTGTCAGAATAAATTTCAATTCGGTCCAGAAACCATTTTTCCAGAATGAATTTCAATTCGGTCCAGGAACCATTTTGCCAGAATGAATTTCAATTCGGTCCAGAAACCATTTTGCCAGAATGAATTTCAATTCGGTCCAGAAACCATTTTGCCAGAATGAATTTCAATTCGGTCCAGGAACCATTTTGTCAGAATGAATTTCAATTCGGTCCAGAAACCATTTTGCCAGAATGAATTTCAATTCGGTCCAGAAACCATTTTGCCAGAATGAATTTCAATTCGGTCCAGAAACCATTTTTCCAGAATGAATTTCAATTCGGTCCAGGAACATTTTCCCGCGTTAATTTGAATACGGTCCAGGAACATTTTTTCTGAATGCATTTAAATACGGTCTAAGAACTTTTTGAGGATGAATTTAAATTCGGTCCAGGAACCTTTTTTCCAGAATGAATTTCAATTCGGTCCAGAAACCATTTTGCCAGAATGAATTTCAATTCGGTCCAGGAACTTTTTCCCGCGTTAATTTGAATACGGTCCAGGAACATTTTTTCTGAATGCATTTAAATACGGTCTAGGAACTTTTTGAGGATGAATTTAAATTCGGTCCAGGAACCTTTTTTCCAGAATGAATTTCAATTCGGTCCAGAAACCATTTTGCCAGAATGAATTTCAATTCGGTCCAGGAACCATTTTGCCAGAATGAATTTCAATCCGGTCCAGGAACCATTTTGTCAGAATGAATTTCAATTCGGTCCAGAAACCATTTTGCCAGAATGAATTTCAATTCGGTCCAGAAACCATTTTGCCAGAATGAATTTCAATTCGGTCCAGGAACCATTTTGTCAGAATGAATTTCAATTCGGTCCAGAAACCATTTTGCCAGAATGAATTTCAATTCGGTCCAGGAACCATTTTGCCAGAATGAATTTCAATTCGGTCCAGGAACCATTTTGTCAGAATGAATTTCAATTCGGTCCAGGAACCATTTTGCCAGAATGAATTTCAATTCGGTCCAGGAACTTTTCCCGCGTTAATTTGAATACGTTCCAGGAACATTTTTTCTGAATGAATTTAAATTCGGTCCAGGAACCATTTTGCCAGAATGAATTTCAATTCGGTCCAGGAACTTTTTCCCGCGTTAATTTGAATACGGTCGAGGAACATTTTTCTGAATGCATTTAAATACGGTCTAGTAACTTTTTGAGGATGAATTTAAATTCGGTCCAGGAACCTTTTTTCCAGAATGAATTTCAATTCGGTCCAGAAACCATTTTGCCAGAATGATTTTCAATTCGGTCCAGGAACCATTTTGCCAGAATGTATTTCAATTCGGTCCAGGAACCATTTTGTCAGAATGAATTTCAATTCGGTCCAGAAAACATTTTGCCAGAATGAATTTCAATTCGGTCCAGAAACCATTTTGCCAGAATGAATTTCAATTCGGTCCAGGAACCATATTGTCAGAATGAATTTCAATTCGGTCCAGAAACCATTTTGCCAGAATGAATTTCAATTCGGTCCAGGAACCATTTTGCCAGAATGAATTTCAATTCGGTCCAGGAACCATTTTGTCAGAATGAATTTCAATTCGGTCCAGGAACCATTTTGCCAGAAAGAATTTCAATTCGGTCCAGGATCTTTTTCCCGCGTTAATTTGAATACGGTCCAGGAACATTTTTTCTGAATGCATTTAAATACGGTCTAGGAACTTTTTGAGGATGAATTTAAATTCGGTCCAGGAACCTTTTTTCCAGAATGAATTTCAATACGGTCCAGAAACCATTTTGCCAGAATGAATTTCAATTCGGTCCAGGAACCATTTTGCCAGAATGAATTTCAATTCGGTCCAGAAACCATTTTGCCAGAATGAATTTCAATTCAGTCCAGAAACCATTTTGCCAGAATGAATTTCAATTCGGTCCAGGAACCATTTTGTCAGAATGAATTTCAATTCGGTCCAGAAACCATTTTGCCTGAATGAATTTCAATTCGGTCTAGAAACCATTTTGCCAGAATGAATTTCAATTCGGTCCAGAAACCATTTTGCCAAAATGAATTTCAATTCGGTCCAGGAACTTTTTCCTGCGTTAATTTGAATACGGTCCAGGAACATTTTTTCTGAATGCATTTAAATACGGTCTAGGAACTTTTTGAGGATGAATTTAAATTCGGTCCAGGAACCTTTTTTCCAGAATGAATTTCAATTCGGTCCAGAAACCATTTTGCCAGAATGAATTTCAATTCGGTCCAGGAATCATTTTGCCAGAATGAATTTCAATTCGGTCCAGAAACCATTTTGCCAGAATGAATTTCAATTCGGTCCAGAAACCATTTTGCCAGAATGAATTTCAATTCGGTCCAGGAACTTTTTCCCGCGTTAATTTGAATACGGTCCAGGAACATTTTTTCTGAATGCATTTAAATACGGTCTAGGAACTTTTTGAGGATGAATTTAAATTCGGTCCAGGAACCTTTTTTTCCAGAATGAATTTCAATTCGGTCCAGAAACCATTTTGCCAGAATGAATTTCAATTCGGTCCAGGAACCATTTTGCCAGAATGAATTTCAATTCGGTCCAGGAACCATTTTGCCAGAATGAATTTCAATTCGGTCCAGAAACCATTTTGCCAGAATGAATTTCAATTCGGTCCAGGAACCATTTTGCCAGAATGAATTTCAATTCGGTCCAGAAACCATTTTGCCAGAATGAATTTCAATTCGGTCCAGAAACCATTTTGCCAGAATGAATTTCAATTCGGTCCAGGAACCATTTTGTCAGAATGAATTTCAATTCGGTCCAGAAACCATTTTGCCAGAATGAATTTCAATTCGGTCCAGAAACCATTTTGCCAGAATGAATTTCAATTCGGTCCAGGAACTTTTTCCCGCGTTAATTTGAATACGGTCCAGGAACATTTTCTCTGAATGCATTTAAATACGGTCTAGGAACTTTTTGAGGATGAATTTAAATTCGGTCCAGGAACCTTTTTTCCAGAATGAATTTCAATTCGGTCCAGAAACCATTTTGCCAGAATGAATTTCAATTCGGTCCAGGAACCATTTTGCCAGAATGAATTTCAATTCGGTCCAGAAACCATTTTGCCAGAATGAATTTCAATTCGGTCCAGAAACCATTTTGCCAGAATGAATTTCAATTCGGTCCAGGAACCATTTTGCCAGAATGAATTTCAATTCGGTCCAGAAACCATTTTGCCAGAATGAATTTCAATTCGGTCCAGAAACCATTTTGCCAGAATGAATTTCAATTCGGTCCAGGAACCATTTTGTCAGAATGAATTTCAATTCGGTCCAGAAACCATTTTGCCAGAATGAATTTCAATTCGGTCCAGAAACCATTTTGCCAGAATGAATTTCAATTCGGTCCAGGAACCTTTTCCCGCGTTAATTTGAATACGGTCCAGGAACATTTTTTCTGAATGCATTTAAATACGGTCTAGGAACTTTTTGAGGATGAATTTAAATTCGGTCCAGGAACCTTTTTTCCAGAATGAATTTCAATTCGGTCCAGAAACCATTTTGCCAGAATGAATTTCAATTCGGTCCAGGAACCATTTTGCCAGAATGAATTTCAATTCGGTCCAGAAACCATTTTGCCAGAATGAATTTCAATTCGGTCCAGAAACCATTTTGCCAGAATGAATTTCAATTCGGTCCAGGAATCATTTTGCCAGAATGAATTTCAATTCGGTCCAGGAACTTTTTCCCGCGTTAATTTGAATACGGTCCAGGAACATTTTTTCTGAATGCATTTAAATACGGTCTAGGAACTTTTTGAGGATGAATTTAAATTCGGTCCAGGAACCTTTTTTCCAGAATGAATTTCAATTCGGTCCAGAAACCATTTTGCCAGAATGAATTTCAATTCGGTCCAGGAACCATTTTGCCAGAATGAATTTCAATTCGGTCCAGAAACCATTTTGCCAGAATGAATTTCAATTCGGTCCAGAAACCATTTTGCCAGAATGAATTTCAATTCGGTCCAGGAACCATTTTGCCAGAATGAATTTCAATTCGGTCCAGAAACCATTTTGCCAGAATGAATTTCAATTCGGTCCAGAAACCATTTTGCCAGAATGAATTTCAATTCGGTCCAGGAACCATTTTGTCAGAATGAATTTCAATTCGGTCCAGAAACCATTTTGCCAGAATGAATTTCAATTCGGTCCAGGAACCATTTTGCCAGAATGAATTTCAATTCGGTCCAGGAACTTCTTCCCGCGTTAATTTGAATACGGTCCAGGAACATTTTTTCTGAATGCATTTAAATACGGTCTAGGAACTTTTTGAGGATGAATTTAAATTCGGTCCAGGAACCTTTTTTCCAGAATGAATTTCAATTCGGTCCAGAAACCATTTTGCCAGAATGAATTTCAATTCGGTCCAGGAACCATTTTGCCAGAATGAATTTCAATTCGGTCCAGAAACCATTTTGCCAGAATGAATTTCAATTCGGTCCAGAAACCATTTTGCCAGAATGAATTTCAATTCGGTCCAGGAATCATTTTGCCAGAATGAATTTCAATTCGGTCCAGGAACTTTTTCCCGCGTTAATTTGAATACGGTCCAGGAACATTTTTTCTGAATGCATTTAAATACGGTCTAGGAACTTTTTGAGGATGAATTTAAATTCGGTCCAGGAACCTTTTTTCCAGAATGAATTTCAATTCGGTCCAGAAACCATTTTGCCAGAATGAATTTCAATTCGGTCCAGGAACCATTTTGCCAGAATGAATTTCAATTCGGTCCAGGAACCATTTTGTCAGAATGAATTTCAATTCGGTCCAGAAACCATTTTGCCAGAATGAATTTCAATTCGGTCCAGAAACCATTTTGCCAGAATGAATTTCAATTCGGTCCAGGAACCATTTTGCCAGAATGAATTTCAATTCGGTCCAGGAACTTTTTTCCAGAATGAATTTCAATTCGGTCCAGGAACCATTTTGCCAGAATGAATTTTAATTCGGTCCAGGAACATTTTTTCCGGAAGAATTTCAATTCAATCCAGGAACATTTTTTTCCGGAAGAATTTCAATTCGGTCCAGAAACTTTTTCCCGCATCAATTTAAATACGGTCCAGGAACATTTTTTCAATGTAACAATACGCAAAATGGACCGAATTTAGGTAAATTGTGCAAAAAAAAAGATTCCGGTTCTGCAGCGGAACCCATTAGAATTTATGGGTTTCTGGACCTTTAACAACCCTGAATTTCACACTGTCGAGAGACATTTTTAATTTCAAATCGAAAACTATCCAGATAGGTTGATTTTCATTACACACTGTCCAGGAAATCGCTGAAGCTAGCGAACAAAATCAAGTCTTGATCGAGTAGCAACTCGAGAGGTCTCGACCAATGAACCCATGAGAGGGAAAGTGAGCGCACGTACCAGCTGTTTGCAGCAGCGCGCACGGCTTTGCTCCGCCAACTATGAGCGGCCTTGCTTCTCAAATTCCAGTGACAGCTCTCAAAATGTATCCAATTTATTCGCCGAATAAATAATAACAGTGTTATTGCAGTTTGTCAACACGGAATTCTGACCAAAACAACTATCCATAACTGTAGATTTCAGACAGTATCGGTTATCTTTGATAAAACTTTCGTCAGTTTTCCATTGAGATGATTCCTCCTACTTGCAGCTTTTATTTCCACAGCGCAGGCGCCGTAGACCACGGCGCACGTCACTGCGCATCCTCCACTTGACGTCGCAAGGAATGCTCCTCCCACACATGGGCAGTAGATCGTCAGGTTCCCTGACTGCCTTGAAGATTAACGCTACACGCGCCTGGACACGAGCGCTCTTTACAAGCTGAATGAAGACAATAAACATCAATCTGCTTGTTTATTGACCCTCCAGTGACTCATGGGACAAACTCCTCCTCAATTTCCCCTTGAATTTAAGGCAGGGAGAAAGGGGGGTGAAGCTGTAACGTTTGTTTTCACCGAGGCGATTGTCAATAGCTCCACACCCCAAGTTTACGTCCTTCTCGCCTTCTGTTTTCGGAAGCTGTCATTCGCATCGCCTGGTAACATAAGTAGATCCTCCAACCAACCTTCCAGGGACATCTCCAGCTTTCCAATAAATCTTCCACATCTTGCATCAAGATTCGCGAGGGAAGCTGGAAGGGATTTCCGGCCTGAAAACACCAGCCACTGTCTCCCAGGAGTAATGCCTCAATCCCTGCCGCTCCAGGAAGGAAGAGACGGGTAAACATCTGCTCCTCCTTCTCCAAAAAAAACTCTGCTTCCGAGGAAATGGAGCGAAAACAAAGAGCCGAGCGAGGAAGCAAAATTGCTAATTTCACTCTCTGTCACCTGCATTTTAAGTTGCAATCTTCTTTCGTGTTATCTCGCACCAGTAACTCCTTACTTTTGCAATTTTGGAGATGAAGAATCTCAATTAAGTTACTGCAATAGTAACGGACTTCAAAGTGGCTTGCGATCAATTTTTTCTTCAACACTTATTCATGTCAGATATTATAATAATAATTTAATCAAGAAGACTTAGATAGGCAGGTCATTTAGCACGAATGGGAGAGTTTACAGGATTCTTGCTTGGAAAGGAAGAGTACTGGAAGAGAGAAAAGAGAAAGAATAAAACGAACAACGGAAAAGAGTTTGAGGGGAGGGAAGAGAAAGTAGGATTAAAGATGAAGATAAAACGATAGGGAAGAGAATAATAAAAGACAGAGATGAGGAGATAGAGAAAGAAGGAGAGGAAAATAAAAAGTAATAGAGAAGGAAGAGAGATGGAAAAGAGAAAAGATAGAGAGCTGTGGAAAAGAAAGCTAGAGGGGAGGGAAGAGAAAGTAGGACTAAAGATGGAGAGAGAACAATGGGAGAGAGAAATGGAAGGAAGCCAAAAAGAAAGGAGAAGAGGAAGACAGAGATGTAGGAAGGCCAAGACGAAGATGAAGGGATAACGTTGAGATGAACCTAAAGAAAATCGGTAAGGATAGCAAAGATTGGATTGATCTTGCCCACGAGAAGGACAAATTGAAGGTTTGTGTTGCTGCAGCCATAAACCTTCGGGTTTAAGAAGGCTAGAGAGTTAGTTAGTTAGTTACACTTAATTCGCTAAAAAGACTGAGGGAAGAAATACTTTTTCTTCTCCGGAAGCTGAAGTGACGGAATTTTCCTTCTGTCGGACGCTATTCCCGATTTCAGTTACTGCAGATTCTCTGAAATACTTTGGTTGCCTTCTCAACTAACAACTCAAGGAGACACACATTCCGTCCATGAAGTGGAAAGAAATATGAGCAACTATGGGCGCAAAGCGACCAATGGGCTGTTCGGAAAGTTCTAAGAATCGGATAGAAAGAAACACAATATCAGAGTGATTGAGGATTTATTTTTCAACATAATCTCCTCGAAGGTCAATGCACTTCTGCCAACGGCCTTCCAATGCCTTGACACCAGCAGGATATGTGGATTCGTCCAGGTCTGCAAAATAGCCTGTCACAACCGCCTTTGACTTCTTTGGTGGCGGGGAATCTGCATGCTTCCACGGCTTGGACTGCTCTTATGTCTCAGGCGTGTAGTGAAGAACCCAAGTTTCGTCCATAGTGACGTAACGCCGCAGAAACCCTTGAGCATTCCTCTGGAAAAGCGCAAAACATTCCGTGGAAGTCACTGCGCGAACGCGTTTTCGCTCCGGTGTGAGCAGGCGCGGCACCCATCTCGCCGATAGCTTTCTCATGCCCACCTCTTCAGTGAGAATGTGGTGTACTCGGTCCACTGAGATGCCTACTTCATGAGCCATCTCCCGCGCTTTCAATCCTCGGTCAGCCAGCACCATATCATGAACTTTATCGATTGTTTCTGGTGTGATGGCGGTTGGCGGACGTCCACAGCTGGGGTCATCTTCAACGCTGTCCCGTCCAAGCTTGAACAGCGTCGTCCACTTGCTAACATTGGCACAAATGATGGGACGGAGTCTCCCAACACTGTGTCCAATACGGGGTGTCGCATTTAATTCCTTCTTCACCAGAACTTGATGACCACACGAACTTCCATTTGTTCGATGTTGTCACGTCACTTGCACTTTTGTTCCATCACGTGCCTATGGAAACCAGACTATTGGAAGAGTGGCGATGAATTTTTCCCTGCACGTTCCGAACAGATGTGGCATTCTAATGCACATTGTTCCGATTGCAACGCCATCTCTGACCGATTCTTAGAACTTTCCGAACAACCCTCGCATGTGTGAGGTATTAACAAATATATATATTGTTGTAATCCCGTCTTACCTGGGATCTGAGGTCACAGGGATGCTTCAATAATACATTTAGGTAGAGCTTAAATATACTTGTGAGTTGGAACCTGCTCCGACTACGAGGAATGAGATATGGAAGGTTGAATTTAAAGGTTATTTACGCTTGTTCATGCCTGGTAGGCGAATGATGTTATTGTCCAGATGCTTCTTGCAGACCGAATTGTGACTGATGCCAAGGTTCGATACTGTGACCCTTGACTCACTATTCCGAGCAATCCCACGCGAATGGTGGCAGGCTTATGCAGCCGTAAACTTCGTACACCGTCGTCGTCGTTTATTTCGTGGTAATGTGTACTAGTAATACAAGAGTAATGAGACCGAGCTCTGGGGGCGAGCTTCCTTTTATAATCTTTGGCTTCGAAATGTTATTACACCTTTCGAACACGCTGGATCATGTTAGATCCACGTATTTGCCTCTCAGTCAATGCTTCACGGAAGTTACGAAGTTTGCGCATTCTTGAGATTGCTCGCTGGTCGGACAATTCCAGTGAATAAACAAGCATAAAATAATCTCTTGACGAGGTTTTCTCGTATTTTTAATCACCGTATCTCTACAATATATATATATATTTGCAAATATCAGGACATATTTCACGGCCTTCTAGCGCATATAAAAATGATATTTTACGATCGTACACATTTTAACCCTAGACACTAAAAGCATCAAATGAACTAGAAGTACTTTTGGAGGTTAAATTGATGCATTTGTATTTGTACATGCTTCCTTTTCAATCGCAGCTTCGGACGTACGCAAGAGGAAATTATAGCTGATGCATTTCTCAGTAGGTTACGTAATGACAGGAACTTTTTTATTTTGAAGTACCTAAGTGCTTCACCAGCATTGTTGTGTTACTGCCGAATGTACCTTTTCTCTCCTCTTTCACTTCCTTCTTTTCTTCCCCTATCTTTCCGTAATTTCTTTCTCTTGCATTCTTCTCTCTCTTCCATCCATCTATTCTTGTATTCCCCCTCACTCTCTTTCAAGTATTTTTCTTCTCTTTCTTTATCTTTCCTGTACCCTTCTTCTCTTTCCCTCTCCTCTTTTCTTTGTCCCCCTCATCCTACTTTTGCTTTCTCCTTCCATTCCTTTTTCTATCTTGCTCCCCTCCGTCTCTCCCCCGTACCGTTATCCCTTCATCTTCAGTCCTTTCTCTTCCCTCCTCTCTCCTTCCTTCTCTTTTCTCTCTTTTCCTTCTCTCATCTTTCTTTGTTCCTATCTCTCTTCCCCCCTCTTTTCTGTCCCCTCATCTCTCTCTTACTCTTTCCATGTCCTCCTCATCCTTTCTCTTTTTCTTCCCTCCATTTCTCTCTTCATCTTTAGTTCTACTTTATTTTCCCTCCCCTCTAGCTTTCTTTTTCACTGCTCTTTATATTCTTACTCCTCTCTCTCTCTCTCTCTCTCTCTCTCTCTCTCTCTCTCTCTCTCTCTCTCTCTCTTCTCTCTTCCATCTCCCTTCCTTCTCTATTTCTTTCTTATATTTCCATTTCCCTCCCCTTCTTTCTCTGTCCCATCACCTCTGTCTTTTGTAATTACTTTCTCCTTTATCTATCCTCCTCCATCTTTCTTTTTGCTTCCCTCCGCCTGTCTTGACTATCGTTTGATCTTCATCTTTAATCCTACTTTCTCTTCCCTCCCCTCTTACTCTTTTTCGTTTTTCCTCTTATTCTTTCTCTTTTCTCTCTTCCATTTTTCTTCCTTTCTCTACCTTTCCATTTCCTTCCACTCTTCTCTCTGCCCCCTCATCCTTCTCTTGTTCTTACTCTCTCCCAGTGGCGAAGCATGGACATTTCGGGTGGGAACGCCAAGTCCGAAGGAAGGGTCGGCCCTTTCTTGCTTAATAATTTACTTATGGTATTAGTCGCCACAGGTATTGTTTATTTGCCTGAAGTCAGCTGGGTTTTCAATAAAACATCATCCATGCATGTTTTAGCTAGAAAATTAGATGCCTCACTATGCCACAAATGTTTTGAACTCTGGTGTTTTATACCCTTTTTTATATCTTTCTGCATGACGCAAGTCATTAAAAAAACCTACCTGAATCACAAGCGCCTCTGCACAACAGTAGACGTTATTGTTGTGGATGATCCAACTACTGATTGATTTGGTTTATTTTACTTCACTTTTCTACCACTTTTGGTTAATTGCGAATATGAATATGAGTGATGATATTGATGAAGGGACACTGACAAAGAACACCCGTGCTCACGCCGGGATTCGAACCAGGGACCTCTGTCGTCTTGGCGTACTGTGCAAAGCACCCTGACACGGAGGTGGGTGGATGATCCAAATATCGTACACTCTACTGACGTAACAGTGCCGATTAATAATTCAGACCACTGTTTATTACATCTTGAGAATGCTGATAAACATTTTAAAATAATTTTGTCCAGAGACCATTCGATGTTAAGAGTTTTCAAATGAATGCTAAACATTTCCATTGACAGAATATTAAGCAGTTAGATAATAACAAAAAAATAATAACAATAACAAAATAATAGTTTTGTGGGTTAAGTTGTAGAGCAGCCACAGGCTGAATTTCTATCACAAGGACTTCACCAACTTATTTGACAAAAACTGTGTTGATATTTTAGTTTCAAATGCACATCGCTGTTCGTGCGATAAATTATATAATGCAGTGATCATTAAGAAGCGGTATATTTGAGATTGGTAAAGTTACGTCAGTCAATATTGCGTATTGTAGCATCACATAACACGAGTTGCATGAGCGCGAAGAACCAGGTAGGAATTCTACCGCTGTCGTCTGCTTCAGAAAACAGGAACGGTCACATGAACCAATCACGGTAGACCTTTGCTGCAGCTCCGTACGCTGGCGTACGAGAGAGCATTTACGCGCGTGCTGTAGACATCGAAGCTTTCCCTCCAGAAAGGCAGAAAGGTATATAGGAGTCCTGTACGCCGAACCTGCTCGGCGTCCGGCCGGGAAAGGCATCGAAAAGAGATGCTAGAACGAGTGTTGAGAGTGGAGCGTTGCAAGCGGATCGCGAGAAATAGCTATTATAATGCCATGAAGGTCAAACATTTATGAAATTAGTCAAGTTTTACTTTATATTCACAGCATTTACGCATTTTTGAAATTTTAAATCTGGGAACGCCGGGCGTACGGGCGTACGGGCGTACTATAACGCTACGCCACTGCTCTCTCCTATATCTTTCCTCCTGCACCTTCGTCCTCTTTATTTTTTCTCTCCTCCATCTCTCCATTTTAGTCCTACTTTCTGTTCCCTTCCCCCTCTCGCTTTCTTTTCCACGTTCTTCCTCCTCTTCTTTGACACAGCTAGGTTTCGATGCGCAGAGCTCCTGGCATCGTTCTCTCATTCGAGGAAGTTATGCACTTCCCTGTATGCAGCAAACCGGTAAAAACCGTTTTAATTCAGAGGAAAGGGCTTCCGCTATCTGCTCTCCCGCGGGCACGGACGATCTGTCCTGCATGACGTGACGTAGGATTGACATGTGTCTAGGCTCGCTAACGAATGACCCCGGCAACTGGACATAACCGTCCGCCCCAGAGCTCTCAATCACCGATTTCTCTCCTCCCCCACCCCCACAAGAAGGCCAGCGGACCGTGACTAAGCGTTTGGAGAATGTTGAATGTTGTGCAGGGTCTCTCTGAACCTAGTAGACAGAGGGCGGGCGGTCTCTTTAATCTTCCCATGAACCACAGATCAGTTGCCTGTGGTTTCATATCTCTCGAACTTTGTGAAGGGGTTAATATCTTCAGTGAGGAGGACATGTCTTATATTATTTTAACAGCCAGTGCTATTTCCAAAACGTTTCTCCAAATGGGAGTATAAGCTCGTGGCTCTCAATCTTCATGATAAATTATTTTTTAAAAAAATTCGACGACGCAATCTCAACAATTTCAGTCGTTAAATGCCTTCCTAATTTTTCTAACTTTATGGTTTAATTAATATGTATCCTTGAAAATGATATAAATCAATTATGGCATAATCATAAAGAGTAATAGTTCAATTTTGTCAAGACTTGTTGAAAATATAAATTAGAAAAACTCAATATGCTGACCAAGGCAGAAATTCATTTTATTATAAAACATAAACTAAACGTAACGTTTCAACCTTCTAGCAAGGTCTTCTTCATACTCTGCACCAAGTACAAATGTAACAAGGTACAAAACAGGACGATATATATACACAAACATTACTCCCCTCCAGACTATTAGAAAGTTATTCTGGAACATTCTAGCAGGTGGCTTTCCCTTGTCAAGTGTACTTTCACCTAAAAGGCTAAACATATTTACTTCCATCTAGAATGTGGTATATATATCGTCCTGTTTTTGTACCTTGTTACATTTGTACTTGGTACAGAGTCTGAAGAAGACCTTGCTAGAAGGTTGAAACGTTACGTTTAGTTTGTTTTATGATAAAATAAATTTCTACCTTGGTCAGCATATTGAGTTTTTCATATCATGGAAAGAAGGCTTGATGGTGTTATAATATAAATTAGGTTGAAATTAATTGTGAACCACTAGATATAATGAAATATTGAAGTTTTTTAAGGCCAAACATCACTAAATAAATGCTGATTTTCATTAGCATGTTGTATTTTAAACATAAAAATAATAAATTTATCACAACATTTCTCCTACAAAACAAAAATGAAAATTGTTGGACAAACTAAAATAACAAATTTCAGGAAAACCCTCTCGATTTAGTTTATTTTTCGCTTTTCTACCACTTTTGGCTAATCGCGAAGATGAGGATGATATAATGAAATTGATGAAGGGACACAAATAACACTTATGCCCAAGCCAGAAATCGAACCCGAGATCCTTGGTGGAGACTTAAAAAGAGAGGCGATAGGAGAAGAGGAAAAGAAAGTCAGGGGAGGGTAAAGAGAAAGCTATAGGAAAGGGATAGAAAAAGAAGATGAAGGAAATGAGAAACGTAGGGAAAGGAAACATGAAAATAGGTAAAGTAATAAGTAAGTAGAGGGGGAAGGCAAAGAGAAAGATGAGGGGAAAGACAAAAGGGAGTGAGAAAAAGAAGGGAGCGAACAATGGCGTATCCAGGGGCTGGGTCCATGGGGTTCGGACCCCCAAGATTTCTTGCTTTTTTAAAAAAAATACTACATTGTAGATTCACCATACTTCCCGATGAGACACTCTATAGCAGGCGTATAGCAATTATCCCCGTGTGCACGGTTTGTGGATTGTAAAATAATATCAACTAAAAGTTTTTCAAGCTTCAAACTTGTTAGTGATATGTGAGAATCTGTTCTTGACTATTGTCAGTGCGTGAAACATGATTTTAAGAAAAAGAAGATTCCCTTCATGTTTTTATTAAATTTCTTCAACCTTGTCAGTTAAATGGAGCTGTCAGAGTGACCCATCCCAAACAAGTGATCATTTACCCCCAGTTGAGAGGAGGACTTTAGTTTACTACTGTTTGGACAGATTTTTTCATTTCTACAGAAGAAACTACTTACCGTAATAAGTTCCTGTAGTATTGTCTAACATCGGGAAGGTGTTTTATGTGATGTGGGAATGTATAATAGCGGAAATTCATGTTCTTTGTTGAAAATTAATTCTCCGACGGACAATAGCCTTTGGCGCGTACATCTTCATACATCATCACGCGTCGTGATTGTGTTTTGTTCATGTTCATTGGATATCCAGTGTTTCGAACTGTCTGTGTTTGCAACGAAAGTTAGAAACATGACGTGTCGTGGATGCGTGGTAAAATTCAGGTAAGTTTTCCGTATCCTGGAAACGGATTTCTTCAAATTTAAAAGTTTGGGGCTTATTTGGGGGCAGGTGACTCTGGCCAATTTCTAACATGCCTTTAACAGGGACTCTATAGAGAAAGCCGGGTAGTCGGAGCGGAGGCGGGGCCGCGGTAGCGGTAGGGAACGGTAGGTCAATAACCCCTGGGGCGTAGCCCAGAATCGGTGGGAAATTTGGACTCAAAAATTTCAAACGATTTTTTTTTTTTAGTTTAAATTTCCCACCGATTCCGGGACGGATAGCCCCAAAAACCATTCACGGATAGCGCCACGAAACATTACAATTTTCTTCGTAAAACAATGCGAAAAAATTAATATATATATATATAAAATTGGATCAGATGAGCTTTGTTCACGGGTATTTCTTGGGGTCCGAAGGTTGAAACACTGCATAACGAATGAAAATCGACAAAACACAAGCACGACGCGCGATTATGTAGGAAGGTGTACGCGCCATATTGTGTCTCAGGCAAGCGAAAAGACTACGACAAACAAGTACTCGTAATGTGAAAAAATGCAATTACTTTGATGAAAAAAGACGTCAATACACCTTAAGGAATGTTCCGCGAAGCAGATACGTAAATACGAATGTCAAAAATTGACGAAACGAAGAAGTTATAGGTGTCCGAAGGATAGTAAATTTTTACCTTTTCAATTACACTATTAATCTGTGAAAAGGTTTTCAGTTTTACTGTTCAGCTGTCAAAGTATTTAGAGCCCTCATTACGATTTAGCCTCTGCTGTCACTAATTCATAAAAATGAATCAGGAACTTTGGGAGATTTACGATGAAGAGTTTGTGACTTGCCAGACTTATCCACACCTTTCCTCCTCTCTCGAGGCTCAGTGCACTCCATACTCGGCTCTGATTTGTCTATATACATAGTTGCTACGCAGAGAATATAAATAAATAAATAAATAATAATAATAATAATAACATAAAATGCTTTTTTCACTAATTACTGAATTTTCGTCCAATCGTACCAGCACACACATTCACACATACATATCTGTACTCATGTTATTACCTAATTCATTAGAGCATTAGAAAATATAATAATTAAAAGAAACTGTTTCCCTGACATGAGGACAGTTCAAGTTCAGCCAAGGGTTTCAACCTGCTTCTGGAAATGTGTCAACAGACATTTAATTCTGAAACTGCTATTCCAAGAATAACAAAACAAAAAAAACGAGATAACCATTCTCGTACTATTATTGGGGGGCTGATGCTTTATTGGCCTTGAGGGATGGACCCCTTCCAAATTTTATTTCTGGATACGCCCCTGGGAGCGAAAGTGAAAGAATAAGAGGAACAACGGAAAAGAGTTAGAGGGGAGGGTAGAGGATTAAAGATGAAAATAAAACGACAAGGAAGAGAGGCGGAGGGGTGAAGAAGACAGAGGAAGGAGAAAGAAGAGAATAATAACAAAAGACTGCATCTTGTGCCACTTTCGGCTAATTTGCGAGGATGGGGATGAGTGATGATATGATGAATGGACACTCACAAACAGCCACGCCCAGACCGGGATTCGAACCGAGATACCCCTGGCGCCGTAGCGCGATGTGCTAATCACTCCGCCACGGGGAACGGCGAAATAGGGGGAAGTAAATGCAAAGAAGGTAAACATAGATAGGCGAAGGGGAAAATAGTGAGGGGAGGCTAAAACGAAAGAGAGGGGGAAAAGAAACTAGGAAAAGGGACAGAAAAGATAAGAGAAGGGGGAAGAGGGGGATGGGAAGAGAAAAGAAGAAGAGTTACATATGGTGAAGATAGGCAAAGAGAGAACGGAAACCAGACAAAAGAAAAACGTTGGCACTGTGTTGTCATCTCCGTATTATAATCAAGCCCCCCCCGGATTCTATTCTATACCCTACAGCGACAAATAGTGGTTCGGATCCCACGTCAAAATGTAGTTCCAGTCCCGATTAGCCTACCTGTGCATAAGGTCGACTTAAAAACTCGACTCGTTCCCTTAAAAATAAGTACCGTGCAAGGACGTATTAAGGGGAAGGGTCCAGGGGGTCCGGACCCCCAGAAAGATTTACCAAGTATTAAAATACAATAATGAAAATGTACTTTTTAAGCATTTGTTCTGCTATAATTGAGTTATTTATTTCCTATGTACTTAGAAGACAAGGATTATTATATTGGGGCCATACTGCTTTGAAGGACGGTACCAAAGAAGATTTATGCAATCTACTACTAATGAAAATATGCGTAAAATATTAATCAGGAACATCCTTTTTTATTATTCAATAAATATTCAATTCTTTATCTATTTGACATTAATTTCTTTGTTTTTATACAAATTTGGCGATATTAAGTACGTACATGCTGTTATATTTATTTTCATATTCTTATACCTACTTTTTAAATAGCTATTCATGTGATAAAATGCAATATTAATAAATTTACATATATTAATATTTAATTGAATTATAATTTCAATGTTTTAATTTAAACATTATTATTATTATTTCTGGGGCACTTGTTTCGAACCCCCTCCTACCGAAATATATTTCTAGATACGTGCCAGGTACGGTGTGAGAAAATGACTGAAAGTAGCTGTGAACCTATTTTCATGCGGCATCCTGCACATCGACACCACAAGGAATTAAGTTGGAACAGGCCTGATGAAAATTTCACAACCCACACTGATTCCTCGCTGCTCATAAACTTACAATCCCGTCTTTCATTATCGGAAAACTTTCTCTCGTAATTTACGCATCTACGTTGCACAGAACTTTTGGGTGAAAGAAGAAAGTAACCATGTACATCCGAGAGCTTTCTGACAGAGAAACTTTGGAAAAACTTCATCCACTTCCTAGACTTCTCAGGATTTATCCTGTGTACACGTAGCTTAACCTTCACCCTTGCTATAGCCGCTAAGGACAATTTTCCCTTAATAGTTTTTACCTGCTGCATTATAAGTGTTGATCAGGACAACGGCGAGAAATACCGTAAACTTCACACCTTCGCCGTTGGAAGTTAACGTCAATTTTACGATTTTCTACCGTTAAAATTTAACGGTCTGCCCGTTGAGAAAAACGGCATGCAATAATCCTTGCTCGTGAGCGCATGCGCATTTATGTCGCATGGGAAGTAAATATGGCGTAGACAGCCGCTTGGAATACTGAATACACACACGCCAACACACTGGCGTACTCAGGGTGGGAGCTGGAGGGGCTACTGCCCTCTCCGAAATCTTGAGACAATCATAACTTTCAATGTCCGATGGCGTACAGGTAAACTCGTCGCGTGTTGGTGTGGTGGAGGCACATAGTGGTTCGCATCCTACTTTAACTGTAGCTCCGGCCCCGATTAGCCTTTCTGTTCATAAAGTGGAAAGCAGTGAAGAACTCGGGAAGAACTAAAGTGGTAAAGGCAAACGAGGAATGGAGCATCCTCCCTACAGTCCTGACCTCATCCTGTGATTTGGACCACTTAAGTAGGTATTGAGAGGTCAACGTTTCTAGGGCGATGAGGGTGATTGGCACCAATCACTAGAACACAAAAACAATACCAATTTGGTGACGAAAGTGTCTACACTGCACGTGGGCATTAGTTTTCTGCAATACTTGCATGTAGCAAAACGTTAGAGCGAAATTTCGGTGTATATTTGACTGACCCACGTACAGTGGGATCCATGAGTATTACCGTGCAAATTGTCCATGACTATTTTCATTGATTGTTTGTCTTACATCCAATGTGTTTTAAGCGATGGCTTTTTATGTATGCTGGTGCAGAAGTTGTCAACAGCTGGTTTTGAGTTTTCTCATGGTGATAGACAATTTGCACGGTAATACTTATGGATCCCACTGTACATATCGAGTTACTTAATTTTCATATATCGTCCCAAGATATGAGATGTTTCAAAAATATGTTTTATCAAGAAATGTCAGAAAAGAACTAAAATTTGGCATTTTTTAAGTTTATAGTTTGCTAACTGTATCACAATTGTAGCTACCCTGCAGTGAGCGATAAGAAACCTAACTTATGACTGAGAGTCACTCCTCTTAATACACCACGATTTCATACTGACATTAATTCGTGTCTATTCCAGAAAAACAATCTCCGTCCGGTAGTGAACGTAATTTTCTTTTCTGCATTTCGGTCCGAAAAAAAGTCGGTGATTGCCACTTCGCACTATCCAGCAAAACCAAAGCTGTCCATTAGGATGAACGAGTGTCAGCCACCCATTATTCCCGGGGCAGCAACGAAGTGCCTCGTTTGTTAGGCAGACATTAGTCCAGGGCCGCCGTTCCACGTTTCCGATTAGTTTTGTTCATTACGGCGACATTTCTGCTAGTGAAAAGAGCGGGAGATTCGACGCGATGACGTAAAGAATCGCTCTGTAGGACTGCATCGCAATTTTCCGAAGGTGGGAAAAAAGGGGGAAATTTCTTCAAAAATTCTGCAACACTTTTTGCGATTTTTTTCGAAAGAATTTCCCTAGTGGGAAAATGAGGGAATTTTTCAAATTTCTGAAAATTATTATGGCTCTTCCTTGAGAAGCGGCAAAGTCATGCTGGAGGTGGTGTGGTGAACAGCACGCTCCAGCCGCTTTTATACCCCAGACTCCCTTCTCCCGCAAGTACCTTTTGATTAGCTGCTTGAGGCTCTGAAACACTATGTAAGGACATCTTCGGTACAATTACTACGTGTGTGCGTGTGTGTGATTATCATAAGCATGCACTTCTAATTTGGCTTGCCCCGTTGTCTAGTCCTTCTACATATACCGGGTGGCCAGAATTAAAGTTACCCAACTCAGAACCCTCTGTAGCCTGTTTGAGGCATCGTAGAACTCTGAAATTTCGTGAATCCACTATGCAGACCACGGGGAAGAGGATGGCGATAGAAAAAAAAATAGTTCAATTTTCCGCCACCAGGTTGAAATGTGGCGCTGTACTTCTATGACGGGTTGTACAAATAATCACGTTAAGTGATTTAGCGGAGTTATTAATTAGAAAGACATTTGTTAGTGCCTGGAAGTTGCGAGAAAATATTCTCATGTTTATTGCAAGATTGCAAGGTAAAGGCAAATCCATAACCAATTGGAGCAGTTTACGTCATTATTACAACTCATCATGGAAGTACAGCGCCACATTTCAACCTGGTGGCGGAAAATTGAACTATTTTAAATCGCCATCGTCTTCCCCATGGTCTGCATAGTGGATTCACCAAATTTCAGAGTTCTACGATGCCTCAAACAGGCTACAGAGGGCTCTGAGTTGGGTAACTTTAACTTATAGAGATAGCAAATGACCCGGTACATATTGTAACACTACGCTTCAAGATAGCAACTCTGAGTTTAGAGACCACTTTATGTACAGATAGGCTAACCAGGACTGGGCCTACAGTTTAAAGTACGATCCGAACCAAAAGTGTATCGCGATACGCTGATTACAAGGCGACGACGTTACCACTAGGCCATCGGGGAAGACCACATCTTCTCTCGCCTTCAGGTGAGGTGTAATAGGGTGACCCTTTGCAAAGACACCTCCTTTACGTAGGTACACCCTGTATTTTGCAGACTAACGAGGCTCTGGCGTCTGGACTCAGCCAGTACAATCATCTGTAGGCTCGTGTTGTATCGTCTGCATATGGTTCTGATTGTCACTTCATCCATCTCACCACCATCCTCATCTTCGCGATTAGCCAGAGAAGCTAAGTAAAATAAAATAAATCAACTAATCAGTCATTGTGAGAGCAAAAATTCTTGACCACAAGTATAATTTCCTGACTTTTTATTGATTTCTTGAAGGGAACAATTTCTTTTTGCAAGTGGTAGGAATCGAACCTACGACGGATCTTCGATTTTACTATAAATCCCGTAGGTTAACCAACCACTACACGGCAAGTGGGGAAGGAGAGAGGTTAAAAGTAGCAAAGGCCGGGAAGAAAGGAATTAAAACAATACTCGCACGTAAAAATTACGGTGAAATCAGTAATACCCCTGCTGGAACAGGAACCCAGAGCATTCAGCTTGGAGACGAGGCTTTCACGCTTTAGGGATACACGGACGTTCCATGCAAGAAAATGGAAGCAGCTTTATTTTTAAAACAATCTAGAAAGTGTGGGCTTTTTCGAGAAGGGAAATTTTGGAACGATTGAGGAAAATTTTGCACAGATTGAGGGAAATTTTGCATCAATTGAGCGAAAGTTTGCACCGCTTGGGGGACATTCTGCACCAATTGATGGAAAACTTGCACCAATTGAAGAAAATTTGCTATGATTGTGGGAAATTTTGCACCGAGTGAGACATTTTGTCCTCAGCCAGGGAACTTTTGCACCGAGTGAGGGAAATTGTTACTCTGCAACACTGTTGAGTTATGGCCGCCGCAGCTTTCGCCGCCTAATCGCAGCAATTGACGAATGGAGCCTCCAGGAAATGCATTCTGTGAGCGCACGTGTCCGTGTCGCGTATGTGGGATTACAAACATGTATCAACAATACATCATATTACAACCACGGCCTCCCCACCCTCCTAACCCTTAAAAAAATCGGTCGGGGTCGTTGAAGCATGTCAGCGGGAGTACATGGAGCTCTTGATGGCAATCTAAAAACCGTGTTCACCATGAACCTGGTACAAATGTTCCTGTCAAACGAACAACGGGATTCACAAGCAGAGTTTTTCGTATGCTGTCCATGGACAACGTGGCGAAAAGCGCATCAAGAGCTCCCGCAAAGTTGTCGATGCACGAGTCGGCGGCTTCCACATTCGGTACAGGCCAGCTGCTTATGGAACTTGCTACGAAAACACATTCCACATGCCTCTTTGTGAAGAAAATAAGAGCCGTACTACATAAACAGTGAATATCTTTTCTGCTAGATTCTTTCAAGATAAGACTTCGACAACATAAGGTCCTTCACACACACATTGCCTGTACGTTTCTCTGAAGATATTTTTCTCTTCGCATCAACGCACAAGTTTGCAAAAAGGTTCTGGCAACAGTGAGTTACCAATGCTGCTATACTATGTCCGTGAATGAACGCAGCGCATAACGGTAGAGAAGAGGAGAAAGAGAGTGGGATATTTCACATACATTTGTCACTCATCTCAGGAATGGATTTGTGACCCTGAAATTTCTCAGCACGAAAGATGGAAACACTGCCAGATATCGGCAGAAAGCATTGAAAAAAAAAGCGCGAGAAATCTGTTGTGACGAATGGTAGCATTGCTTATCTCAGCGCAATGTCTGCGTTCTTCGTGGAACCTTTTGCTTTTTCGGTTGTGCGTCGATTCGCTCCCCTCTCGAAGGTCGACCGTCAGTTTTCGTTTCCATTCGTTCTATCAACATCCGCTGCAGATGTTGCTAAATGAACGAACATCTCGGGAAGAGGGGAGGGGGAAGAGGAGAAGTTAAATGAACTGTTAAAGGCGGAACAATATTTCCCTTAAAGCATTCGTTGCTAACGATGAAGGAAAACGGACTGGGGATTTGAGAGGGGGGAATCAAGTACATGTCTTTCACCCCCCCCCCCACGACCCCAGCGCTTGTCATGATAAGCACTGAAGTCGAGAATTTACAGAGGTTTATGTACATTCCCCTGGATGGTAAATACAGTGCAACCTTGCTTTTACGTTGCCGGTATATTTTCCAGTTAGATGCAATTCCATGAAAAATGTACGAGAATCGAGGTTCCGCCCAGAAAATTAACGTTCATTTTGCTGCTCGTATTCGTTGTGTAAAACTAGAAATCTTACTCCTCAATATTCTGCTACATCGTTAGATGGAGCCCTTCATTACAAGGTGACGACGTTACGGCTACACCATCGGTGAGACTTAGATGAACTACAGTTGTGATTCATACATGCATTAGAACAACATTAATTAGGTTATGGCTCGTGTTGGGCGACATATCTTACAGGCGATATATCACGATATTGAAAAAATATCGTCCAGAAGATACCAACTAGACGATATATCGTCACGATATTTGGCGATATATATCGTTACGATATTTTGGCGATATATATACTGTCGTCGATATATCGTCACGATATTTGGCGACATATATCGTGTCGGCGATATATCGTCAGGATATTTGGCGATTATATTGTGGAGACGATATATCGACGATATCACAATACGGAAAAAATATCGTATAGGCGGCCCGATTTTTCTTGACAATATATCGCGATATCAAATTTCCGATATCGTCTTTCCCTAGTTATGGCTTTAAAAGTGGTCACAGTTGGATTACCGCGGAAATGACGGTCTTAGACTTCTTACAGTGTGTGCTCAAGTATGCTAAGTTTTAACTTCGCATCAGTGGCGACGATTATGTGGGGGGTGCGTGGGGGCAGTTGCCCCACATTTTTTGCCACTTTGCCGACGCACTATGGTAAACCTTATCTACAAGGGCAAAGTAAACTGTCCTTCACCCCTCCCCCCAGTTTTGGAACTAAATCGCCGCCACTGCTTCGCATCATTAAAAGCTCATGCGATATCGAAGCATCATACTGTTTTTCCTAGCTTTTTACTACCATTAAAACAAGGAGCTAATATAAAACAGACTTTCAGAAGCGTCCGGCAATATTTCAATTATGACCCAGCATACGTTTGCAAGTCATCCAATAACCATATTTTTCTCAGCAAGGCATCTTCTCTCCGGAATCTTGAATTTAAAGCATTTCTCCTTGAAAACACATCTATGCCTCGTATAAATCTTTGTCGATATTCTGAAGCGAAAAAGAGAAAAAAAATCAGAAAGTTTTAGCAAGAAGGAACTTCTTAGAGCGTTCTGGGAAAATTCCTTGAAGTTTCAAGCCAAAATTCTTGCAAAGATGAGCAAAATTTTAGGATGAGTTACTGCCTGGAATGTGTTAAACAATTCCCTAGAAGCTTAGAAAGTTAGGCACAAGAATAGGGAATTCTTTTCACTTTTCATGAGGCAAATATGGGCTGATTGTCAATGCGTGATGATTTACTGTGAAATCAGGGCACGCCGTATTTCATCCTTCTATCTGCTTCCTTTGGTTACCTTACATCGCTTTCTGCTACTTTTGGCTAATCGCGACGATGAGGATGACTGATGGAAAGATGAAAGCATAAGCACAAATGCACAGAACGCAACAAGAGCCTCACAGAGGATTATACTGTCTGTTGAGTTCGATTCAGGACTTCCCAATTCAGGAAAACAGTGACATTTCAAAAACTTGCAACAACAGTAGCACAAATGGACCAAAAATTAGTACAGAATTCCGGGTGTCGCCGTGGAGTAATTGGTTAGAGAAACGGATTTGTGGTAAAAGAACCGCAGGTCTGTCTTAGGTTCGATTCCCACCACCGGCCAAAGAAAATTCACCTGAAGACGAGAGAAGATGTGCTTTCACGAGTCGTAGTGTTAAAATAAGTATACTTTAAAGAGCTAGACAATGGAAATGTTCAATTAACATCATATGCTATTGTCTATATCAATTGAATATTTCGGTGAAATGTCTTCCCAACTCAGGACGTCCTACTAATTGCCTCGGGGAGGACGAAATGGTGTTTGAAAGAGTTGACGTTACGCACAGCTGTGTAAATGATGACCTAATCTTACCTTACATAACCTAACCGACAAAGGAATCTGCAATATACTCAAAATATATTAGAGGAAATAAGAAACTGCCGGTAAAGCACAGTGCTATTTCTGCAAATGGATATATATACGGACATTTCAGGTAACGCGCACTAACGGTATGAACCTCTCAAAAACAGATCCTTACCTATCCCCCTTCCCTCCCGAGGCAGCGGTTCCTGAATTGGGAGCTTTCCACGTTAAGATATCGGTTCCTGAATTGGGAACATTCCACGTGAAGATATCGGTTCCTGAGTTGGGAACATTCCACTTGAAGATATCGGTTCCCGAGTTGGGAACATTCCTCGCAAAGATATCGGTTCCTGAATTGGGAACATTCCACGTGAACATATCGGATCCTGAATTGGGAACATTCATCGCAAAGATATAGGTTCCTGAGTTGCGAACATTCCACGTGAAGATATCGGTTCCCGAGTTGGGAACATTCCACTTGAAGATATCGGTTCCCGAGTTCGGAACATTCCTCGCAAAGATATCGGTTCCTGAATTGGGAACATTCCAAGTGAAAATATCGGTTCCTGAATTGGGAACAGTCCACGTGAAGATTTCGGTTCCTGAATTGGGAACATTCCACGTGAAGATATCGGTTCCCGAGTTGGGAACATTCCTCGCGAAGATATCGGTTCCTGAGTTGGGAACATTCCACGCAAAGATATCGGTTCCTGAATTGGGAACATTCCACGTGAAGATATCGGTTCCTGATTTGGGAACAGTCCACGTGAAGATATCGGTTCCCGAGTTGGGAACATTCCTCACGAAGATATCGGTTCCTGAGTTGGGAACATTCCACGCGAAGATATCGGTTCCCGAATTGGGAACAGTCCACGTGAAGATATCGGTTCCTGATTTGGGAACAGTAAACGTGAAGATATCGGTTCCTGATTTGGGAACAGTCCACGTGAAGATATCGGTTCCTGAGTTGGGAACATTCCACGCAAAGATATCGGTTCCTGAATTGGGAACATTCCTCGCGAAGATATCGGTTCCTGAGTTGGTAACATTCTACGCAAAGATATCGGTTCCTGAATTGGGAACATTCCAAGTGAAAATATCGGTTCCTGAATTGGGAACAGTCCACGTGAAGATATCGGTTCCTGAATTGGGAACATTCCACGTCAAGATATCGGTTCCCGAGTTGGGAACATTCCTCGCGAAGATATCGGTTCCTGAGTTGGGAACATTCCACGCAAAGATATCGGTTCCTGAATTGGGAACAGTCCACGTGAAGATATCGGTTCCTGAATTGGGAACATTCCACGTGAAGATATCGGTTCCCGAGTTGGGAACATTCCTCGCGAAGATATCGGTTCCTGAGTTGGGAACATTCCACGCAAAGATATCGGTTCCTGAATTGGGAACAGTCCACGTGAAGATATCGGTTCCTGAATTGGGAACAGTCCACGTGAAGATATCGGTTCCTGAATTGGGAACATTCCACGTGAAAATATCGGTTCCTGAATTGGGAACATTCCACGTGAAGATATCGGTTCCCGAATTGGGAACATTCCACGTGAAGACATCGGTTCCTGACTTGGGAACATTCCACGTGAAGTTATCGGTTCCTGAATTGGGAACAGTCCACGTAAAGATATCGGTTCCTGAATTGGTAACTCTCGTCATGGTTCCTGAATTGGGACATCCTGAGTTAGGACATGACCGTGAGTCCAGACACCAGGGGCGCTTCAAGTATGTGAGCGCTCAGCTACTTGACGGCCAAATACTGCGTGTACGGCAAGCGGTGCCCACTTGCTCCCTGGGCGAGCTTGAACGTTGCTCGCCACAATTTAAGGCACAGGATATATCTTTTTGTATTTCGATCTCGTCAGATGGCTGCTAATGAAGAAGCATTTTGTGATTAACAGCTTGCAATATGGGGTAATTAGTGTAATTACAGAGGTACTTCAAGTAACAGAAGCTAATATAAATTTCCACTTTTTGTAATTGTATGAAAATGAAAGTTTTGCATACACCGTAGTTTTTGTCAAGTCGTGCAAGTGTGTAAAAACAAAAATTTCGATAAACGTTTGGTGAAAAGGGTTTGGATGTTCTCATTTATTAGTACCCATCATTGTTTTGAGAAGCAATAATTTGTATAATATTAGTTTTGCAACGCGCAATCACAGACGATGGCACTGATGTTTTCATCAATGAGCAGTGAGCAACCACCGTCAAGTAAATGATCAGTCTGCTCAACGAGCGAAAATCTTGCCCAGGGAGCATCGTTCAGATACTTGACGCGCCCCAGAGCATCGCTGGTCTCCAAGGATGCAGTGGAGACGCCAAGAGAGTCCATCACCTCCAAAATAATTCATATACACCTCATTGAGATTGTGCGTGTGTGTGTGAGTATCCTAATAGCATTGACTTATGCACAATCTTCTGTGTAAAACCAAAAAAAATCTATCCGTGCGTCCGTCCGTCTACGTATCCAACCTATAGGCCTGACGACTATTTTGAGTTCACGATTTATCTTCGCTTTTATAATATACAGGGTGACCATATAGTATCACACCATAGAATGAAGCAATTTAAGTACTGCATGTGTTGTCGACTAAAATTCAAACATTTATGTAGGCTGTAGAAGTTCAGAAGTGCTTTGGTACGCAAAACATCAACATCGATTCTGCTCTCGTGGATTCGTTAAAGAAAATTGTATTTGCCATTTTGTATACTGTTACATGATTCCTGAGAGGTGAGTCTACACGGAAGATAGGTGTGAGGAGCATAAACCCTGCCTCACTTTAACGTTATTCGTTGCGTAGACGTGCCATCAAGCCAATGGAATTGCAAAGATCAAAAGTTACGGTTAACAAGAAAGTTCTATGGAACGGAACTTTATGGTCACCCTGTAGATTGCGTCCTCTGTACTATTACGACTACTTGCAAAGCATGTTGGATTAAGAGGGGGCGATCGCCGTACCACAGGGTCTAAACTAATAACCTAGTGAGCATCAAGTTAAATTGATTGATCGAGCGTCAGCAGTTAGGCTATTTGCCCCCATCACTTTATAGGGGGCATAACTAAAATTAACACATGAATCTGAGGACTACTCCTTACCTAGGATAAGCTGAGGCTGTAAATTGTCACTCAGCATATATAAGAACGCTGACTGTAGGTCCACACGTAAGTCTCTCTATGGCCTGCTAAAAGCAGTTACCGGGGTCTTCTACGGGAAAGTGAGGTTGACTTAAGCCCCAAGTTTTTTTTTTTTTTTTTTTTTTTTACAAAAGAAAGAGGCCACACCCCCTGATAATACCGACATTTATTGACTTAATATTGTTTTTACTAATAACTGTCTCTCTCCCTTAACTGCGAGCAAAGAGTGTATGTTGACAGCACACAACCTGAAGATGTTTTGATGTTATGACCAAATAAGAGATAATTAAACCAAATGTTTGGTATCCTACAAACTGTTCCGCGACGAGGAGGAAGGAAGGGGAGGTCCTCCTACGCTATGTCACCTGCAAAAGGCGTGGATTGTCGTTGAGACAGGGTAAACGGGGCCCAGACATATTCCAAGACCACCAAGACGACTCCAGACGCAATATCTTCAGACACACATTTGTCACACACAAGGCCTTGGACCCCACGGTGCCCACCGAGACCCCCTGGCGGCACAATGCGCAGTTTCCCGCAAGACATTGACATATCTTCAAGACAAACTTCTTTCGATCCAAGTCTAAGCGTGGTTTCTCCTTGCTGGCGTATATAGCGTCTACTTAATATTGGGTCAATCCATATGAAGTCATACAACATGGTTGCTTGACCATTTTTTAAAAAAAAGTTTATTTTTTGTGTGGTGTGAGCCTCATATGTTTACAGTTCAGAACCACTCTTATTTTATTTTTACTATCACCGATTTGAAGTTACGCAAAGATATCGGTTCCTGAATTGGGAACAGTCCACGTGAAGATATCGGTTCCCGAGTTGGGAACATTCCTCGCGAAGATATCGGTTCCTGAGTTGGGAACATTCCACGCAAAGATATCGGTTCCTGAATTGGGAACATTCCACGTGAAGATATCGGTTCCTGATTTGGGAACAGTCCACGTGAAGATATCGGTTCCCGAGTTGGGAACATTCCTCGCGAAGATATCGGTTCCTGAGTTGGGAACATTCCACGCGAAGATATCGGTTCCCGAATTGGGAACAGTCCACGTGAAGATATCGGTTCCTGATTTGGGAACAGTAAACGTGAAGATATCGGTTCCTGATTTGGGAACAGTCCACGTGAAGATATCGGTTCCTGAGTTGGGAACATTCCACGCAAAGATATCGGTTCCTGAATTGGGAACATTCCTCGCAAAGATATCGGTTCCTGAGTTGGGAACATTCTACGCAAAGATATCGGTTCCTGAATTGGGAACATTCCAAGTGAAAATATCGGTTCCTGAATTGGGAACAGTCCACGTGAAGATATCGGTTCCTGAATTGGGAACATTCCACGTGAAGATATCGGTTCCCGAGTTGGGAACATTCCTCGCGAAGATATCGGTTCCTGAGTTGGGAACATTCCACGCAAAGATATCGGTTCCTGAATTGGGAACATTCCACGTGAAAATATCGGTTCCTGAATTGGGAACAGTCCACGTGAAGATATCGGTTCCTGAATTGGGAACATTCCACGTCAAGATATCGGTTCCCGAGTTGGGAACATTCCTCGCGAAGATATCGGTTCCTGAGTTGGGAACATTCCACGCAAAGATATCGGTTCCTGAATTGGGAACATTCCAAGTGAAAATATCGGTTCCTGAATTGGGAACAGTCCACGTGAAGATATCGGTTCCTGAATTGGGAACATTCCACGTGAAGATATCGGTTCCCGAGTTGGGAACATTCCTCGCGAAGATATCGGTTCCTGAGTTGGGAACATTCCACGCAAAGATATCGGTTCCTGAATTGGGAACATTCCACGTGAAGATATCGGTTCCTGATTTGGGAACAGTCCACGTGAAGATATCGGTTCCCGAGTTGGGAACATTCCTCGCGAAGATATCGGTTCCTGAGTTGGGAACATTCCACGCGAAGATATCGGTTCCCGAATTGGGAACAGTCCACGTGAAGATATCGGTTCCTGATTTGGGAACAGTAAACGTGAAGATATCGGTTCCTGATTTGGGAACAGTCCACGTGAAGATATCGGTTCCCGAGTTGGGAACATTCCACGCAAAGATATCGGTTCCTGAATTGGGAACATTCCTCGCGAAGATATCGGTTCCTGAGTTGGGAACATTCTACGCAAAGATATCGGTTCCTGAATTGGGAACATTCCAAGTGAAAATATCGGTTCCTGAATTGGGAACAGTCCACGTGAAGATATCGGTTCCTGAATTGGGAACATTCCACTTGAAGATATCGGTTCCCGAGTTGGGAACATTCCTCGCGAAGATATCGGTTCCTGAGTTGGGAACATTCCACGCAAAGATATCGGTTCCTGAATTGGGAACATTCCACGTGAAAATATCGGTTCCTGAATTGGGAACAGTCCACGTGAAGATATCGGTTCCTGAATTGGGAACATTCCACGTCAAGATATCGGTTCCCGAGTTGGGAACATTCCTCGCGAAGATATCGGTTCCTGAATTGGGAACATTCCACGCAAAGATATCGGTTCCTGAATTGGGAACAGTCCACGTGAAGATATCGGTTCCTGAATTGGGAACATTCCACGTGAAGATATCGGTTCCCGAGTTGGGAACATTCCTCGCGAAGATATCGGTTCCTGAGTTGGAAACATTCCACGCAAATATATCGGTTCCTGAATTGGGAACAGTCCACGTGAAGATATCGGTTCCTGAATTGGGAACAGTCCACGTGAAGATATCGGTTCCTGAATTGGGAACATTCCACGTGAAAATATCGGTTCCTGAATTGGGAACATTCCACGTGAAGATATCGGTTCCCGAATTGGGAACATTCCACGTGAAGATATCGGTTCCTGACTTGGGAACATTCCACGTGAAGTTATCGGTTCCTGAATTGGGAACAGTCCACGTAAAGATATCGGTTCCTGAATTGGTAACTCTCGTCATGGTTCTTGAATTGGGACATCCTGAGTTAGGACATGACCGTGAGTCCAGACACCAGGGGCGCTTCAAGTATGTGAGCGCTCAGCTACTTGACGGCCAAATACTGCGTGTACGGCAAGCGGTGCCCACTTGCTCCCTGGGCGAGCTTGAACGTTGCTCGCCACAATTTAAGGCACAGGATATATCTTTTTGTATTTCGATCTCGTCAGATGGCTGCTAATGAAGAAGCATTTTGTGATTAACAGCTTGCAATATGGGGTAATTAGTGTAATTACAGAGGTACTTCAAGTAACAGAAGCTAATATAAATTTCCACTTTTTGTAATTGTATGAAAATGAAAGTTTTGCATACACCGTAGTTTTTGTCAAGTCGTGCAAGTGTGTAAAAACAAAAATTTCGATAAACGTTTGGTGAAAAGGGTTTGGATGTTCTCATTTATTAGTACCCATCATTGTTTTGAGAAGCAATAATTTGTATAATATTAGTTTTGCAACGCGCAATCACAGACGATGGCACTGATGTTTTCATCAATGAGCAGTGAGCAACCACCGTCAAGTAAATGATCAGTCTGCTCAACGAGCGAAAATCTTGCCCAGGGAGCATCGTTCAGATACTTGACGCGCCCCAGAGCATCGCTGGTCTCCAAGGATGCAGTGGAGACGCCAAGAGAGTCCAGCACCTCCAAAATAATTCATATACACCTCATTGAGATTGTGCGTGTGTGTGTGAGTATCCTAATAGCATTGACTTATGCACAATCTTCTGTGTAAAACCAAAAAAAATCTATCCGTGCGTCCGTCCGTCTACGTATCCAACCTATAGGCCTGACGACTATTTTGAGTTCACGATTTATCTTCGCTTTTATAATATACAGGGTGACCATATAGTATCACACCATAGAATGAAGCAATTTAAGTACTGCATGTGTTGTCGACTAAAATTCAAACATTTATGTAGGCTGTAGAAGTTCAGAAGTGCTTTGGTACGCAAAACATCAACATCGATTCTGCTCTCGTGGATTCGTTAAAGAAAATTGTATTTGCCATTTTGTATACTGTTACATGATTCCTGAGAGGTGAGTCTACACGGAAGATAGGTGTGAGGAGCATAAACCCTGCCTCACTTTAACGTTATTCGTTGCGTAGACGTGCCATCAAGCCAATGGAATTGCAAAGATCAAAAGTTACGGTTAACAAGAAAGTTCTATGGAACGGAACTTTATGGTCACCCTGTAGATTGCGTCCTCTGTACTATTACGACTACTTGCAAAGCATGTTGGATTAAGAGGGGGCGATCGCCGTACCACAGGGTCTAAACTAATAACCTAGTGAGCATCAAGTTAAATTGATTGATCGAGCGTCAGCAGTTAGGCTATTTGCCCCCATCACTTTATAGGGGGCATAACTAAAATTAACACATGAATCTGAGGACTACTCCTTACCTAGGATAAGCTGAGGCTGTAAATTGTCACTCAGCATATATAAGAACGCTGACTGTAGGTCCACACGTAAGTCTCTCTATGGCCTGCTAAAAGCAGTTACCGGGGTCTTCTACGGGAAAGTGAGGTTGACTTAAGCCCCAAGTTTTTTTTTTTTTTTTTTTACAAAAGAAAGAGGCCACACCCCCTGATAATAACGAAATTTATTGACTTAATATTGTTTTTACTAATAACTGTCTCTCTCCCTTAACTGCGAGCAAAGAGTGTATGTTGACAGCACACAACCTGAATATGTTTTGATGTTATGACCAAATAAGAGATAATTAAACCAAATGTTTGGTATCCTACAAACTGTTCCGCGACGAGGAGGAAGGAAGGGGAGGTCCTCCTACGCTATGTCACCTGCAAAAGGCGTGGATTGTCGTTGAGACAGGGTAAACGGGGCCCAGACATATTCCAAGACCACCAAGACGACTCCAGACGCAATATCTTCAGACACACATTTGTCACACACAAGGCCTTGGACCCCACGGTGCCCACCGAGACCCCCTGGCGGCACAATGCGCAGTTTCCCGCAAGACATTGACATATCTTCAAGACAAACTTCTTTCGATCCAAGTCTAAGCGTGGTTTCTCCTTGCTGGCGTATATAGCGTCTACTTAATATTGGGTCAATCCATATGAAGTCATACAACATGGTTGCTTGACCATTTTTTAAAAAAAAGTTTATTTTTTGTGTGGTGTGAGCCTCATATGTTTACAGTTCAGAACCACTCTTATTTTATTTTTACTATCACCGATTTGAAGTTACGCAAAGATATCGGTTCCTGAATTGGGAACAGTCCACGTGAAGATATCGGTTCCCGAGTTGGGAACATTCCTCGCGAAGATATCGGTTCCTGAGTTGGGAACATTCCACGCAAAGATATCGGTTCCTGAATTGGGAACATTCCACGTGAAGATATCGGTTCCTGATTTGGGAACAGTCCACGTGAAGATATCGGTTCCCGAGTTGGGAACATTCCTCGCGAAGATATCGGTTCCTGAGTTGGGAACATTCCACGCGAAGATATCGGTTCCCGAATTGGGAACAGTCCACGTGAAGATATCGGTTCCTGATTTGGGAACAGTAAACGTGAAGATATCGGTTCCTGATTTGGGAACAGTCCACGTGAAGATATCGGTTCCTGAGTTGGGAACATTCCACGCAAAGATATCGGTTCCTGAATTGGGAACATTCCTCGCAAAGATATCGGTTCCTGAGTTGGGAACATTCTACGCAAAGATATCGGTTCCTGAATTGGGAACATTCCAAGTGAAAATATCGGTTCCTGAATTGGGAACAGTCCACGTGAAGATATCGGTTCCTGAATTGGGAACATTCCACGTGAAGATATCGGTTCCCGAGTTGGGAACATTCCTCGCGAAGATATCGGTTCCTGAGTTGGGAACATTCCACGCAAAGATATCGGTTCCTGAATTGGGAACATTCCACGTGAAAATATCGGTTCCTGAATTGGGAACAGTCCACGTGAAGATATCGGTTCCTGAATTGGGAACATTCCACGTCAAGATATCGGTTCCCGAGTTGGGAACATTCCTCGCGAAGATATCGGTTCCTGAGTTGGGAACATTCCACGCAAAGATATCGGTTCCTGAATTGGGAACATTCCAAGTGAAAATATCGGTTCCTGAATTGGGAACAGTCCACGTGAAGATATCGGTTCCTGAATTGGGAACATTCCACGTGAAGATATCGGTTCCCGAGTTGGGAACATTCCTCGCGAAGATATCGGTTCCTGAGTTGGGAACATTCCACGCAAAGATATCGGTTCCTGAATTGGGAACATTCCACGTGAAGATATCGGTTCCTGATTTGGGAACAGTCCACGTGAAGATATCGGTTCCCGAGTTGGGAACATTCCTCGCGAAGATATCGGTTCCTGAGTTGGGAACATTCCACGCGAAGATATCGGTTCCCGAATTGGGAACAGTCCACGTGAAGATATCGGTTCCTGATTTGGGAACAGTAAACGTGAAGATATCGGTTCCTGATTTGGGAACAGTCCACGTGAAGATATCGGTTCCCGAGTTGGGAACATTCCACGCAAAGATATCGGTTCCTGAATTGGGAACATTCCTCGCGAAGATATCGGTTCCTGAGTTGGGAACATTCTACGCAAAGATATCGGTTCCTGAATTGGGAACATTCCAAGTGAAAATATCGGTTCCTGAATTGGGAACAGTCCACGTGAAGATATCGGTTCCTGAATTGGGAACATTCCACTTGAAGATATCGGTTCCCGAGTTGGGAACATTCCTCGCGAAGATATCGGTTCCTGAGTTGGGAACATTCCACGCAAAGATATCGGTTCCTGAATTGGGAACATTCCACGTGAAAATATCGGTTCCTGAATTGGGAACAGTCCACGTGAAGATATCGGTTCCTGAATTGGGAACATTCCACGTCAAGATATCGGTTCCCGAGTTGGGAACATTCCTCGCGAAGATATCGGTTCCTGAATTGGGAACATTCCACGCAAAGATATCGGTTCCTGAATTGGGAACAGTCCACGTGAAGATATCGGTTCCTGAATTGGGAACATTCCACGTGAAGATATCGGTTCCCGAGTTGGGAACATTCCTCGCGAAGATATCGGTTCCTGAGTTGGAAACATTCCACGCAAATATATCGGTTCCTGAATTGGGAACAGTCCACGTGAAGATATCGGTTCCTGAATTGGGAACAGTCCACGTGAAGATATCGGTTCCTGAATTGGGAACATTCCACGTGAAAATATCGGTTCCTGAATTGGGAACATTCCACGTGAAGATATCGGTTCCCGAATTGGGAACATTCCACGTGAAGATATCGGTTCCTGACTTGGGAACATTCCACGTGAAGTTATCGGTTCCTGAATTGGGAACAGTCCACGTAAAGATATCGGTTCCTGAATTGGTAACTCTCGTCATGGTTCTTGAATTGGGACATCCTGAGTTAGGACATGACCGTGAGTCCAGACACCAGGGGCGCTTCAAGTATGTGAGCGCTCAGCTACTTGACGGCCAAATACTGCGTGTACGGCAAGCGGTGCCCACTTGCTCCCTGGGCGAGCTTGAACGTTGCTCGCCACAATTTAAGGCACAGGATATATCTTTTTGTATTTCGATCTCGTCAGATGGCTGCTAATGAAGAAGCATTTTGTGATTAACAGCTTGCAATATGGGGTAATTAGTGTAATTACAGAGGTACTTCAAGTAACAGAAGCTAATATAAATTTCCACTTTTTGTAATTGTATGAAAATGAAAGTTTTGCATACACCGTAGTTTTTGTCAAGTCGTGCAAGTGTGTAAAAACAAAAATTTCGATAAACGTTTGGTGAAAAGGGTTTGGATGTTCTCATTTATTAGTACCCATCATTGTTTTGAGAAGCAATAATTTGTATAATATTAGTTTTGCAACGCGCAATCACAGACGATGGCACTGATGTTTTCATCAATGAGCAGTGAGCAACCACCGTCAAGTAAATGATCAGTCTGCTCAACGAGCGAAAATCTTGCCCAGGGAGCATCGTTCAGATACTTGACGCGCCCCAGAGCATCGCTGGTCTCCAAGGATGCAGTGGAGACGCCAAGAGAGTCCAGCACCTCCAAAATAATTCATATACACCTCATTGAGATTGTGCGTGTGTGTGTGAGTATCCTAATAGCATTGACTTATGCACAATCTTCTGTGTAAAACCAAAAAAAATCTATCCGTGCGTCCGTCCGTCTACGTATCCAACCTATAGGCCTGACGACTATTTTGAGTTCACGATTTATCTTCGCTTTTATAATATACAGGGTGACCATATAGTATCACACCATAGAATGAAGCAATTTAAGTACTGCATGTGTTGTCGACTAAAATTCAAACATTTATGTAGGCTGTAGAAGTTCAGAAGTGCTTTGGTACGCAAAACATCAACATCGATTCTGCTCTCGTGGATTCGTTAAAGAAAATTGTATTTGCCATTTTGTATACTGTTACATGATTCCTGAGAGGTGAGTCTACACGGAAGATAGGTGTGAGGAGCATAAACCCTGCCTCACTTTAACGTTATTCGTTGCGTAGACGTGCCATCAAGCCAATGGAATTGCAAAGATCAAAAGTTACGGTTAACAAGAAAGTTCTATGGAACGGAACTTTATGGTCACCCTGTAGATTGCGTCCTCTGTACTATTACGACTACTTGCAAAGCATGTTGGATTAAGAGGGGGCGATCGCCGTACCACAGGGTCTAAACTAATAACCTAGTGAGCATCAAGTTAAATTGATTGATCGAGCGTCAGCAGTTAGGCTATTTGCCCCCATCACTTTATAGGGGGCATAACTAAAATTAACACATGAATCTGAGGACTACTCCTTACCTAGGATAAGCTGAGGCTGTAAATTGTCACTCAGCATATATAAGAACGCTGACTGTAGGTCCACACGTAAGTCTCTCTATGGCCTGCTAAAAGCAGTTACCGGGGTCTTCTACGGGAAAGTGAGGTTGACTTAAGCCCCAAGTTTTTTTTTTTTTTTTTTTACAAAAGAAAGAGGCCACACCCCCTGATAATAACGAAATTTATTGACTTAATATTGTTTTTACTAATAACTGTCTCTCTCCCTTAACTGCGAGCAAAGAGTGTATGTTGACAGCACACAACCTGAATATGTTTTGATGTTATGACCAAATAAGAGATAATTAAACCAAATGTTTGGTATCCTACAAACTGTTCCGCGACGAGGAGGAAGGAAGGGGAGGTCCTCCTACGCTATGTCACCTGCAAAAGGCGTGGATTGTCGTTGAGACAGGGTAAACGGGGCCCAGACATATTCCAAGACCACCAAGACGACTCCAGACGCAATATCTTCAGACACACATTTGTCACACACAAGGCCTTGGACCCCACGGTGCCCACCGAGACCCCCTGGCGGCACAATGCGCAGTTTCCCGCAAGACATTGACATATCTTCAAGACAAACTTCTTTCGATCCAAGTCTAAGCGTGGTTTCTCCTTGCTGGCGTATATAGCGTCTACTTAATATTGGGTCAATCCATATGAAGTCATACAACATGGTTGCTTGACCATTTTTTAAAAAAAAGTTTATTTTTTGTGTGGTGTGAGCCTCATATGTTTACAGTTCAGAACCACTCTTATTTTATTTTTACTATCACCGATTTGAAGTTACGCAAAGATATCGGTTCCTGAATTGGGAACAGTCCACGTGAAGATATCGGTTCCCGAGTTGGGAACATTCCTCGCGAAGATATCGGTTCCTGAGTTGGGAACATTCCACGCAAAGATATCGGTTCCTGAATTGGGAACATTCCACGTGAAGATATCGGTTCCTGATTTGGGAACAGTCCACGTGAAGATATCGGTTCCCGAGTTGGGAACATTCCTCGCGAAGATATCGGTTCCTGAGTTGGGAACATTCCACGCGAAGATATCGGTTCCCGAATTGGGAACAGTCCACGTGAAGATATCGGTTCCTGATTTGGGAACAGTAAACGTGAAGATATCGGTTCCTGATTTGGGAACAGTCCACGTGAAGATATCGGTTCCTGAGTTGGGAACATTCCACGCAAAGATATCGGTTCCTGAATTGGGAACATTCCTCGCAAAGATATCGGTTCCTGAGTTGGGAACATTCTACGCAAAGATATCGGTTCCTGAATTGGGAACATTCCAAGTGAAAATATCGGTTCCTGAATTGGGAACAGTCCACGTGAAGATATCGGTTCCTGAATTGGGAACATTCCACGTGAAGATATCGGTTCCCGAGTTGGGAACATTCCTCGCGAAGATATCGGTTCCTGAGTTGGGAACATTCCACGCAAAGATATCGGTTCCTGAATTGGGAACATTCCACGTGAAAATATCGGTTCCTGAATTGGGAACAGTCCACGTGAAGATATCGGTTCCTGAATTGGGAACATTCCACGTCAAGATATCGGTTCCCGAGTTGGGAACATTCCTCGCGAAGATATCGGTTCCTGAGTTGGGAACATTCCACGCAAAGATATCGGTTCCTGAATTGGGAACATTCCAAGTGAAAATATCGGTTCCTGAATTGGGAACAGTCCACGTGAAGATATCGGTTCCTGAATTGGGAACATTCCACGTGAAGATATCGGTTCCCGAGTTGGGAACATTCCTCGCGAAGATATCGGTTCCTGAGTTGGGAACATTCCACGCAAAGATATCGGTTCCTGAATTGGGAACATTCCACGTGAAGATATCGGTTCCTGATTTGGGAACAGTCCACGTGAAGATATCGGTTCCCGAGTTGGGAACATTCCTCGCGAAGATATCGGTTCCTGAGTTGGGAACATTCCACGCGAAGATATCGGTTCCCGAATTGGGAACAGTCCACGTGAAGATATCGGTTCCTGATTTGGGAACAGTAAACGTGAAGATATCGGTTCCTGATTTGGGAACAGTCCACGTGAAGATATCGGTTCCCGAGTTGGGAACATTCCACGCAAAGATATCGGTTCCTGAATTGGGAACATTCCACTTGAAGATATCGGTTCCCGAGTTGGGAACATTCCTCGCGAAGATATCGGTTCCTGAGTTGGGAACATTCCACGCAAAGATATCGGTTCCTGAATTGGGAACATTCCACGTGAAAATATCGGTTCCTGAATTGGGAACAGTCCACGTGAAGATATCGGTTCCTGAATTGGGAACATTCCACGTCAAGATATCGGTTCCCGAGTTGGGAACATTCCTCGCGAAGATATCGGTTCCTGAATTGGGAACATTCCACGCAAAGATATCGGTTCCTGAATTGGGAACAGTCCACGTGAAGATATCGGTTCCTGAATTGGGAACATTCCACGTGAAGATATCGGTTCCCGAGTTGGGAACATTCCTCGCGAAGATATCGGTTCCTGAGTTGGAAACATTCCACGCAAATATATCGGTTCCTGAATTGGGAACAGTCCACGTGAAGATATCGGTTCCTGAATTGGGAACAGTCCACGTGAAGATATCGGTTCCTGAATTGGGAACATTCCACGTGAAAATATCGGTTCCTGAATTGGGAACATTCCACGTGAAGATATCGGTTCCCGAATTGGGAACATTCCACGTGAAGATATCGGTTCCTGACTTGGGAACATTCCACGTGAAGTTATCGGTTCCTGAATTGGGAACAGTCCACGTAAAGATATCGGTTCCTGAATTGGTAACTCTCGTCATGGTTCTTGAATTGGGACATCCTGAGTTAGGACATGACCGTGAGTCCAGACACCAGGGGCGCTTCAAGTATGTGAGCGCTCAGCTACTTGACGGCCAAATACTGCGTGTACGGCAAGCGGTGCCCACTTGCTCCCTGGGCGAGCTTGAACGTTGCTCGCCACAATTTAAGGCACAGGATATATCTTTTTGTATTTCGATCTCGTCAGATGGCTGCTAATGAAGAAGCATTTTGTGATTAACAGCTTGCAATATGGGGTAATTAGTGTAATTACAGAGGTACTTCAAGTAACAGAAGCTAATATAAATTTCCACTTTTTGTAATTGTATGAAAATGAAAGTTTTGCATACACCGTAGTTTTTGTCAAGTCGTGCAAGTGTGTAAAAACAAAAATTTCGATAAACGTTTGGTGAAAAGGGTTTGGATGTTCTCATTTATTAGTACCCATCATTGTTTTGAGAAGCAATAATTTGTATAATATTAGTTTTGCAACGCGCAATCACAGACGATGGCACTGATGTTTTCATCAATGAGCAGTGAGCAACCACCGTCAAGTAAATGATCAGTCTGCTCAACGAGCGAAAATCTTGCCCAGGGAGCATCGTTCAGATACTTGACGCGCCCCAGAGCATCGCTGGTCTCCAAGGATGCAGTGGAGACGCCAAGAGAGTCCAGCACCTCCAAAATAATTCATATACACCTCATTGAGATTGTGCGTGTGTGTGTGAGTATCCTAATAGCATTGACTTATGCACAATCTTCTGTGTAAAACCAAAAAAAATCTATCCGTGCGTCCGTCCGTCTACGTATCCAACCTATAGGCCTGACGACTATTTTGAGTTCACGATTTATCTTCGCTTTTATAATATACAGGGTGACCATATAGTATCACACCATAGAATGAAGCAATTTAAGTACTGCATGTGTTGTCGACTAAAATTCAAACATTTATGTAGGCTGTAGAAGTTCAGAAGTGCTTTGGTACGCAAAACATCAACATCGATTCTGCTCTCGTGGATTCGTTAAAGAAAATTGTATTTGCCATTTTGTATACTGTTACATGATTCCTGAGAGGTGAGTCTACACGGAAGATAGGTGTGAGGAGCATAAACCCTGCCTCACTTTAACGTTATTCGTTGCGTAGACGTGCCATCAAGCCAATGGAATTGCAAAGATCAAAAGTTACGGTTAACAAGAAAGTTCTATGGAACGGAACTTTATGGTCACCCTGTAGATTGCGTCCTCTGTACTATTACGACTACTTGCAAAGCATGTTGGATTAAGAGGGGGCGATCGCCGTACCACAGGGTCTAAACTAATAACCTAGTGAGCATCAAGTTAAATTGATTGATCGAGCGTCAGCAGTTAGGCTATTTGCCCCCATCACTTTATAGGGGGCATAACTAAAATTAACACATGAATCTGAGGACTACTCCTTACCTAGGATAAGCTGAGGCTGTAAATTGTCACTCAGCATATATAAGAACGCTGACTGTAGGTCCACACGTAAGTCTCTCTATGGCCTGCTAAAAGCAGTTACCGGGGTCTTCTACGGGAAAGTGAGGTTGACTTAAGCCCCAAGTTTTTTTTTTTTTTTTTTTACAAAAGAAAGAGGCCACACCCCCTGATAATAACGAAATTTATTGACTTAATATTGTTTTTACTAATAACTGTCTCTCTCCCTTAACTGCGAGCAAAGAGTGTATGTTGACAGCACACAACCTGAATATGTTTTGATGTTATGACCAAATAAGAGATAATTAAACCAAATGTTTGGTATCCTACAAACTGTTCCGCGACGAGGAGGAAGGAAGGGGAGGTCCTCCTACGCTATGTCACCTGCAAAAGGCGTGGATTGTCGTTGAGACAGGGTAAACGGGGCCCAGACATATTCCAAGACCACCAAGACGACTCCAGACGCAATATCTTCAGACACACATTTGTCACACACAAGGCCTTGGACCCCACGGTGCCCACCGAGACCCCCTGGCGGCACAATGCGCAGTTTCCCGCAAGACATTGACATATCTTCAAGACAAACTTCTTTCGATCCAAGTCTAAGCGTGGTTTCTCCTTGCTGGCGTATATAGCGTCTACTTAATATTGGGTCAATCCATATGAAGTCATACAACATGGTTGCTTGACCATTTTTTAAAAAAAAGTTTATTTTTTGTGTGGTGTGAGCCTCATATGTTTACAGTTCAGAACCACTCTTATTTTATTTTTACTATCACCGATTTGAAGTTGCGGGCATTTTTTTTTTTATCATGGCGCGCGTCATTTTCTCCATATTAAAGTCTCAAGCTTCAAATAATTTTGGCATACTCTTTTGGTATACAGGTACTTGCACAAAAAAATTCAAGTGTCAAACAAACTTCCTTCCCTCCCAAAAAAATGTCCGAAATGTAATTTTGAGCGATTAAAATAAACAATTTTCACCTTTAAATTTATTATGAAGGAATAATATTTAGAAAATTACACAGAAATATAATTGTAGCCTATAATGTGCTTAATATTACAGATTTTGTCTCATTGTCGTAGGACTTAACAGAACTGAGATACAGAAGTTACCGCTGATGCTTACGAATGGAGAAAATGACGCGCGCCATGATAAAAGAATGCTCGCCATCTTCAAATCGGTGATAGTAAAAATAAATAACAGTGGTTCTGAACTGTCAACATATGAGGCTCACACCACACAAAAAATAAACTTTTTTAAAAATGGTCAAGCAACCATGTTGCGTGACTTCATATGGATTGACCCATATTATGAAGGAAACATTCTACTGGTTTGATGCGGTTTGCAGTTTGAAGCTAAGCCAATCATGTCTTGCGCTAGATTGTCGGCACGTATCTACAGGGTGAAGTAAGAAGTCAGGTCCCATAGGAAAACAAACACGTGCATTCAAACATACACATGGCTGATACGTAATGGTTACAGCCAGAATATATGTTCAATGTGACTATCATCTGCTTCAATTCGAGACTCCCACTTGCGTAAGACTTCTGCTATAGAGCGACCACAGGGAAAAGAACATTCGGCCAAAATCCTTCGCGCACCTTTCCCTCCACCTGTTCAACTTGGGCCATAAGGAAGCATGCTCCACTCTCCACGCTCGTGTATGATGCGCAGGAGTCGCGGTTCTGCGCAGGTTCTTCTGTGGTTCCACTATACTGTGGCGAGGCTGATTTGGGAGATGACGTCTGCTTTTCAGACTTTGCAAGAACTTCCATTTTGCCCTTACACAAATGGGGTTGTTTTTGCAGAGAGGCAGGGTCTAGATGACTGAAGTCTGCAATATTTGGTAATTTTAGTTTTAAAACCTTTGATGCAAGGCAACCAGACGACCCCATTTAGTCTTTTTCATCCCTGTCGCACCTTCTTGCGAACTGCAGTCTTGATGTGAAAGTGTCCTTCTTTGGGGAGAAGGGGGTTAACTCACATATTCTTCATTGCTAAATAGCTAATTCATTACTCATCATTTAATTTATGAATCTACATCATTTCAAAACATAGAATTATCATGGTGCATGTATAAGAAAATTGCATGCAATTTGAACACGATGTAATTTGTGAAATACAGTACTATTTGAATATTCTGAGAATTGAATGTAAAAAACCTACACCAAATCGTACGACGTGTCAAGCGACTGTGTTGCTGGTTGTAGGGTCAAGGGGGCAGGGTTCTATTGGCGAGTTCAATTAGAATTCCTGCCCCCCTTACTTTGAACCATAATATTGGAAATTGTACGTCTAGCTGTAGCTGCAATACTACCATAGCGTCAGTGCTTTTCCACGAAATGAACGATTTTTCGCGAAATAACCGTGAAATATCATCAAATTAAGTAGAAAACACGCAAAAATCGACAATCGAGGTTGTGCGGGCGATTTGTAACGAAACGTTTGCCTAAAGTTTCCTACCACTTGCAGCTGAGGAACGTTTTATCTTCGATCACATCAGGAAGACGCCGCAAATTGGGATTTCCCATGCACATAATCTCAGTTCGAACTCCCTGTCAAGCTGCATTCCTTTCTTCCCCCGAATATGCAATTTAGAAGTGAAGTGATTTTGTGTTGATGTTTTCTTTTTGGTTGGACAGCTAAGTACTTGTGTAATTATGTGTACAGTATATAAAAATGAAGTAGTTTATCAATTTATAGCTCTCTTGCATGTTTGTATGTTGTTTCCCCTCATGATGAAAAAGTGTGTGCCATTTTTTTTCCACCGCTGGTATATACCGCTGATCTAATATTTTATTTACCGCTCTCCTCAGTTTTTATTTACCATAAATTTGTCTCCCTACTGGTGAGCAACGGTCACAATTGGCCTTAAGTATGCATGGACGATATCGGAAATTTGAAATCGCGATATATCGTCAAAGACGATACGATACGATATTTTTTTCCGTATCGTGATATCGGCGATATCATCTCCACGTGACGTGACGATATATCGCCAACCCGATATAGGCTAGTTGATATCAAAAAGGTAAAAGGTAAAGTGCTCCCCTGTGCATAGCACCACGCCATGAAGGCGTATAGGGGGTGTGGGGGTAACGCCCCACACTTTCTTGATCCGGTCGTGAGTGGGGGTGATGTGATCAGCATCACGCCCCTGACCGCCTTTACCCCCCAGGGTTTCCAGGATATAGTTGATATCACCTGGACATATTTCTTCAATATCGCAATATATCGCCCAACACTAGCCTTAAGTCAAACTTTGCTGAATTTAGTAAAGGCTAGCATCCCTTGGTTGTAGTTACGAAAACAAAAGAATGGAACAGTCCATGGAGAAACTCGTTTTCGAACCGCCGCACCGTGCATAGCCACTTCCCACTTATTTTTGTCGCTGAGCTCTTCATAGAAAAATTAGAGGATGGTACGGGTTTGTAGCTGCAAACAGAACGAACCTCAAGGGAGGGGAAGGGGGGTGTAACGGCACATTAGAGAGGCTCAAAAACACAAAAGCCTCACGCTTGAGCAGCTCTCCCCAGTAGCATAGGCATGATGGCATCCCTCCTCAAAAGAACTCTCCTTTGCTCAACCACTGTGGCTGCATCAAACGAAGCTTATGAGGTGGGCGTTCTTGGCGAGCGACAGGGAAATGAATGGGTGTAGATAAGCAGAATATAGAAGGTGCCGTTGGACTTATCCTCATATTTGTTTGCAGCGAGCTAGCCATGTGTCTGTTCTTCACTTTTTCCACTGTTATTTTATCAGTTCACGCCTGGATGCTCCGTAGCCAGCCCACAGCCTCCCCCCCCGAAAGACTTACGAAGTACAGAAATTAAATAATTAAAAATATACTTGTTGTTTAATCGAGGGTTCTTGGAAGGCAAGGATTATATTGTGATCATACGATTTTGAATGACAATACCAAACAAGATTTATGCAAGATTTATCACTACTTATAATGTAACATTCATAACATATCACCAGGAAATTTACTTTTCGTGAATTGGATCTAACATCCTTTTTTATATTAAATAAATATTGAATTATTTATCTGAACCTCGTCCGCTAAATAAAGGAATTATTATTATTATTATTATTATATATGTGCCTGGCTATGCTGCATTTCGACTTATCTATGGTGTACTATGGTGTCTGTGGACGTTCATAATCACAGAACTGTAGTGGCGTGCCAAGGAAGTTCGAATGGCGGTGGGAGGGGTGTTACGTATACTTTTTTCAGAAGTCAGCAATCATTTTGCCACATTTTCCTGCCTCTACCGTTCTATTTCTTTTTAGGAATACTTGGCCAAAGGGGGCTTATGACCCCACCAATCCCACTTGGGCACGCCACTGCACAACTACTACTGTCAGACCGCTGCATTGGCTCTAAACTGTGAACTAGCCGTATCACATGACTTGACATGGTTACAGAAGGATATTTTAAAGCAGTTTTAAATAATTATTGGTTAGTTAAAGTTAGGATATAAATTATTACAGCAAACCTTTTCGAGCACGATTAATTTTCTGGGGGAAGAGCAAGCCTGTGCACTGGCAACGCTGAGTGACAATGAGGTATCGGAGATAGTTGAAACCCTCACCCTCCAAAACAGTCAATATCTGGGGTGTATGTTTTAGTAGAACATAAAATCTTAACTTCATCGCCTTGTAATCAAGGGAACCCAGGTTCGATAAGAAGTGGAAGTACATAGTAATTCAGATGACACTTTCGACTGTAGGTCTCGTTCCGATTAATCTATCTGTGTATAAAGTAAACTTAAAACAAGAACAAACATTTTCTGAAGAACATCGGTACTTTAGTATTATACGGACTTCCACATTTCAGACCGTCTGGTTTCTGGCAGGAATAAGTTAAAATTGCTAGAGCATATATTGCAAATTAAATTATGAACATTTCTGGTAGAAATAGCTGTAAGAATGTAAGATTTTTATAAAAAACACGGTTTAGACGTGCGAATATCAGTAATATTTAATTTAACTACATGAAAATACTATATTACTCTAATTTTTCTTATGTTAACTATACATTTGTACGACCACCACGTGGCGACACATTGTGAAGAATTGATATACTGCAAGTGCAGCCATCTAGCGGGAAAAATAAAACGATAAATGAACATTACCTCGTTTAAATCATTCCTACGAGTACCACAGGCATATTTGACATTAATTCCATTCCGCTGGGGCGAGGAGAAGTCGGCAGCCATTCAATTTCCATCGGTTTAACCTTGTCCCGCCAAAAAAACATAATCGAACAAGGATTTATAATGCTCTGTTTCAGGCAATCACACCAAATTTCCCTCCCTGTGTCAGACAGTAGGAACTTTTCCCGCAAACACAATTGGACATTAGACAGGAAGGGAATTTTCGGTTCATTTAATCGCGGCACCAGGAGTAATTGAGCGTTCAATTTAATTCCCGACGATGATTATGTAAGAAAGGGAATTTTAGAGGGAAATTTTTATTAAAATTTCCCACTTAAGGAGACATTTCTCTCCAGTTCAATGTGATTTAAACGAATCCACAGGGGAAAATATGTGATACTTCTACCGATGACGTGAGTGGTAAACAGCACGAATCTATCAGTTTCCTCTATGGCTTGGAAACTAATACAGACAGAAAGATAAAACTTGGTGCATCGATAGATCTGGCAAGCCTTAGCTTGCTGACGTACAAATTATAACAATGGTTTCATTGGTTTATCCGTGAGAGACAACAATAACAATCGTGAGTACATGCAATATGTCACGATACGACAGAGCCAGAAACTTCAAACTTGATGGGATGAAAATCTATCAAAACTAGATTAATGTAAAGAGGACATAGAACACCAACTCCTAACTCATAGATTAATGTAATATGAATTTGCTTCATTCGAACATTTGACATGGTGTTATCTAACATCGTAGACTGGAGTCAGACGCCATTTCTGTCAATGAACTCTCCCAGTTGTACTCGCAATACTGGGCCAAAACTGAAATATAAGGTGTCCCACTTAGAATAGTACCCGAGATTGCTCACAGCAAAAGCGAGAGCGATTAATGCGGAATTTTTTTTCCCAATAATCAGATTTACAATGCATTTTCTAATTACTTTTTAGCTATGATTTTGTGAAAGGTGGCTTTAGCGTTGGTATAGTGAGAAAGATGTCTGGCTATCATGCAGGAGACCCAGGTTCGATCCCTGGGGTGGTTCCGGCACTGAGCCGCTCTGGGGTTTACTCAGCATCTAATAAATGGGCACCTCGGGAGTAAAGACGGCCGGAGCGTGGTGATACTCACACCACCTCAACAAAATGACTCCATCACCACATGTGCCCATATTCCCTCGTGCCACAGTGGTTAACACGGTGCGCTACGAAGCCAGTGGTACCGGGTTCGAATCCCGGCCTGGGCATGGATGTTACTTGTGAGTGTCCCTTCATCAAATGCATCATCACTCATCCTCATCTGATGAGGCAGAAAAGCGAAATAAAAGAAAACAAATCAATCAATCAGTTTCTGCCACTCTTGGCAACTCGCGAAGATGATAGTGAGTGATGATGATATGATGAAATTGATGAAGGGACACACACACACACAAACAACACCCACGCTGGTATTATACCCCGGGACCACAGGCGTCGTAGCGCGCTGTTCCCGTTTTCTGCCTCTTCAGATTACTCACGACGATGAGAATGAATGGATTGATGATGAGGTAAGAAGCACCGAGTGCCCCATCCCAGGATTCAAACCTGCGACCTCCAACTCACCAGCACTCAGCGATTCCAAGAGTGGATCTTCTCTTCGAAATACATTTCCCGTTTGACAGGTAAGGTACGACGGGGGAGGTGCGTGAAACGTTCCTGCTTTCAGGTTTGACGCTTAGCTTTTTTCTGGATACGACGAAGTTTCGTAGGGGAACCGTGGGAGAGACGGGTAATACTGTGGGGAGGGAAATAAAGGCCAGCAGGTGATTTATACCCGCGTGGACTTTGATGCCTGCGAAAACGCCAGCTGGTGGCGTGGAACGAGGGGGAACAGCCCATTTACCGGCCGACTCAAACAGAGATGTTCGAGAATGTAGCCCACGAACAAGCCACATGATACTAGACTTACATAGCAGTATATAAAGACTCGATCACTATTTCTAGATTGTAGTTTCAGTGACACTCGCCAGGTTGCAGTGTCATACAATAGCACTCATACGTTTACTCTCATGGTTCTTATGCTTGTTGGTAACTAACATACAATGGGGTTGGTTTCACTTTTTTGCAATTAAAATGAGTGTGCCGGTGTTGCAATCTACAGCAATTTGTCACTGGCATTGCTCTCATTCTAGTAGAAAAATGTAACAACAATGTGCCAATTTCTTTCAAACGTTAATATCAGGCAACGGATTTATTTGGAAATACTCATCTTCAGATGACGCTACATTAAATATTATTTTTGTGTTATCTTCACGAACCGTGGTATGTAAGCTCATTTTGCATAATTTTACATTAAAAGCTTTTAGCATATACATCGTGTCCACAAAACATTCCGTGATTATAAACAACCAGAAAATTTTAATTATGTATATTACGAAATTTATGCCGATAACATTTGAAAGAACAGCTCAAAGAATTTTAGCGGATGTGTAATTGTTGGCGTTAACTACAACAATAGATGGAATAACAATAAAATAATCAAAAAAGGAAAAAAAATAGCCAAAGTAGCAGAAAAACACATTTTAGGATGTAAGAGAAAAATTAATGAAAATAGTCAAGGACAATTTGCACGGTAATACTCATGGATCCCACTGTACAATGCTGTATGAATGAGTGTTGCAAAGAAACTTCAAATAATAAGAAGAAGAAGAAACGTAATGGTGAACAAGAGAGAACACACCAAAAGATCTTTCGATTGTTAATGTGTTATTGTAAATGGCATTTGTTAGAAGCATACTGTGTTGTACAGTGGAATCCATGAGTATTACCGTGCAAATTATCCATGACTATTTCTATTAAATTTTCTCTTACATCCTATAATGTGCCATCTATTGTTGTAGTTAACGCCAACAATTACACATCCGCTAAAATTCTTTGAGCTGTTCTTTCAAATGTTATCGGCATAAATTTTGTAATATACATAATTAACATTTTGTGGTCGTTTATAATCACGGAATGTTTTTGTGGACACGCTTTACATATCTTGGTTAATTACCATATTTCCACACATTTTCCGACATATTTCATATTCCCGTGTTAAATGCCAAAGGTTTTCCGTTCATCTGTATCCCTACATTAATAATATTTACAGTTAGTTGTCCAAAACATCAGTATGTGCACTCCTCCAAAGTGAAGTCACTGGTATCTGCCATTGTTGTTCACCAAACACGGAAAGGCGAGACAATGAACTGGTCAATGCACAGACTTTATTCTTCCTCAGCGGGCAGTCACGTGGCAATTCACGTGAGGAGCACTGTTGCCATATCATTGATCAGGATGGGAGGTAAAAATATTAAATAACTTACCATCTTACATTGTTACACGCATTTAGTTCAGGTGTAAAGGGACTTTCTGGCCACACTGTATTCTGTTGGTTTTGTACTTTGTTGAATTTGCTTCTCACCCCTAAAATCCCGTCTTGTTCACAAGCACACGAAAAAATTGAATGAATAATAAAAGGGGCATAAATTGCACGGTATATCCAGAACTCGATCTAGGACGTAAAAACAAATTTAACATCAATTTAGGCCTACAAATAATTTTATGGGACTGTGACGCAAGAAATTTGATGGTTTTGGTAGTTGCGACTGGATAAGTCACCTACTATATACTTACTTTATATATTTTACATGAGACATTAAATAGAGAAAATTAACTTTGTATTCAGTCATTACAGTGCAACGCATTGTCCACTTTCCTACAATTTTTGGCTCCAAAATTCATCTCTGTCACACCATCTTCTCAGTACTCCATCACTCCTGAAGTTATGGCTCCACCACCGCATTGGCGCTGCTGTCGCTAATTTAAGTCTGTAGTAGTTCGCATATTTTACGAGGTTTCTGCAATCCTTGGCGCTAGTATACCACGACAAGATCCCCGGAACTTTTCGACAGCACCTCGTATAAACAAATGTAATCATCGCTATCACAGCCCGAAAAAGAACTCCACGACTTCAGTTGAAGAGGCAACAGCAAATTTTTATCAGCGACCGTGAAGTGAAGCTGATACTGCCTCTTGAGAAACGAAACAGAAACGCTCTGTGGAGAAGACGAAGCGAAGGTCAACCTCTAGTTCAAGCCTGTACACTGCTTTACATAATGGATCTCCTGTTCGCGTCACAAAGCACCAACTAACAATAGGAGATCCGTGGATTAGATTACCGACCGTGTGTGTGATGCGGTAAGGGATCCGGTGCGGAATTAGACCCAGTAGGACCCCGCGTCGCGGGAGGCTCGATCCAGCTACGTTTGAAGGTGAGGAGGGGGAGATGGGGGGGGGGCATGCATATTCATCGGCGCCAAATATGGAACCCGCTCCTCGAAGATTGCTGCAGCCGGCTGTAAATCAAGACCAAATACGGGAGTTCCCCGACGTCAGCGACAAATGACGGTCGCGAGAGGTGGGCAGGTTCGCACGGTGCCCCTGCAGTGCTCAAAAGAATGGTGATTATGTGAAGAGATAGAACGCAATACCATGTTCCTAAGACAGCGAAACGCACAGGGAATCGAAAAGGATTTCATTCATGATATCCTTTCCCCAAAGCTGTGCATAAAGGCTTATCGCCAAGATTTGATTTAAGCAGACATGCTAATCGGGACCGGAGGTGTTCACCATACGGAGGACGAGCCTCAACAGGCCAGACCTCACCCTCACCAAGACTTGTGAGGGTTTGAGCGAGTATTGAGGGCATATCGAGTGCATTTTCTGATTGCTCGGCAAAATTCCGTTCCATCAAGCAGTGCCATATTAAAATGAGTTGAACAGTTCAATGCTGGGATTGAGACCAATCAGATTGACGTACCTGATGTCATATTCAAAAAGTGAAACCATTAAAATAAACTGTAAATACAGGGCTTTCTATTGTTATTTTTTAATTTTTCCCCCTGCAAACTACTTTTTCGCTAAATTGGTTTGAAAACAGTCACATTCTATTGGGATATCCTGTATTGTAAGCTGAGGGATAGAAAAGCATCTTCAAATATAAAAAGAGGAGAGAGGTTATGCATGCATGAAACTTTTTGTCAAACTCCGAATCCACAATTATGTTAAACCTGCTGCACGTCAAGTAGAAAACCTTCTTTACACGTAAATACCCAATTCTTTTTCTCTCTCTCTTTCCCACTCTCTCTCTCGTTTCTTCCTCTCTCTCTCTCTCTCTCTCACCTTCTTTCTATGCTCCTCCCCCTCTCTTTCTTTCTCTTTGAAAGAGAGGGAGAGACAGAAAGAAGAGGAAGATAGAAAAGGTTCTATTTCTCCTTCTTTCTCACTTCTCTTCCTCTTTCTCTCTAACTTTTCCTCTTCTCTCTCCCTCTCTCACTTTCAGAACAAGAAGAAAGACCAAGGAAGAGAAGAAAGGATGGCGAAGGAAAGAGGGAGGTAGGAAAGTAGAGGAAGATAGTACAGATAAAAGGAGAGAGAGAGAGAGGGAGAAATTGAAAGAAAAATACAAGAAAGAAGAGAGAGAGAGAGAAAGTGTGTGAGAAGAGGAGAGAGAGCTTATCTTTCTATCTCTCTCTATTTCTAACTCTCTCTCTCCCTCTCTTTCTCTCTCTCCCTCTCTTTCTCTCTCTCCAGCAAAAATAAGAAGAGAAAGAATGAGAGAGAGAGAGAGAGAGAGAGAGAGAGAATAAAATGAAACCAGTGTACACAAAATACAGATTTTCCTCTTTAAAAAAAATAATGTACTTGGTGTAAATACACATCTATGAAAATTAGAATTGCAACTAACCTTTTCTTCAAGTTTCACAAAAAGCGTTATCAATTTTCATCCTTACCTGAAAAGAAAAGAAAACGAAATTAACATACAGTAAAACTAGGAAAACACGATCTCATAACAGTAATGACTAACAAATTCAATCTTAAAACGTAGAAAGTAGGGTTATCTGTTTTTTTTATATGTCGATTATGAAAGGTAAATTACAAGATATACAATGTAAATCGTGTTTGGAGTCAACTTACGTCGCTTGCTTACATAATTGGTGAATCGCGACGATGCGAACGGATGGTGATGAAACAGAACAATATCTTGCTCTGGATTTGAACGTGTGAACAATAATTTCTTAGCTAGCTTCGCTAACCAATCTCCCAAGGAATTGTTTTCATACTCAATTAAAACGTACAGGGTGAGCCTGAACGTCTGGAACAAATGCAATGCGCTCGGCATGTTCGTCACAAGTCCCAACACATTACCTCAAAGGTTTTAATGTTTCTTCTTCAAATTGTGAGTATCCAGGGCAGCTGTTGCAGTGGATATCCTTCCCAGAGATGACCCGGATTTTCGCAACACACAACTCAGGTTGTAAAATCCCCCACAAGGCACAATGCATAAGGTTGAGGTCAGTTGACTATGGTGGCCATTCGGCAGGGTCAGTACAATACCGCAATTCTTCCACACTATGGCTACCCCATACAACACACAAATGAATAACCGACATTGTATTGCTACGCAGAACAGCCACAATTGTATTGGGGAGCTATAGGTTGCTTTGTTATCCTGATCGTGTGAAATTCATTCGTGCATGTGTGTTTTTCAGTAACCTGAGAACTCTCTACATCGGAGGGTGATAAATATGTGTCACAATATTAATGAATATCTACATTTCAAAGGCATTTTAAGGCAAATAAAACATTCGTCAGTAAACATCCTGTAAAACAATGAGTTTGAATATCTGGCAGTCTTAAGACGAACTTTGCTTGAAACTGTCCGCTCCTTATACAATGCAGCGTAATTTCCTTGAAGCGAGGTACGTAATTTGTACAAAGGGTGAACGTGTGGCCTTCCTCTACTGGCGCCAACGCATTCCCTGACATTAAATTCTTATCCTAACTATTGGGTTAACCTTGAAAGTTTAAACGACCCGTTAAAATTTTTACTGAAGCACTAACTGGTGTTAAACATAACGAAGTTTTCGTGAAAGAAAGTAGGTTGAAGAGAGAAGTATTTGGGATCGTATTGTGCAGGAACTGACTTAACGGATAGAGGTGTTACCTATTTATTCTTTTCAAGTTCATTTTATGCTCAGAGAGGCTAATCGATACTGGGTATACAGCAGCACCATCTTGCGGCCGGGGCGTGTAATTATAGTTGGACCCTCCCACATACAAAAAAATCCTGATAATTCGAGGTGATTGAGACCCGTGTCTTCCCATTTTGCCGAATCCCCTATCGCCGAATATTTTGAATGAAGGAAGTTTTCCTTCGACAAGGAAATTTCGGGTCCTCAATAACGTGGCGGCAAACTTGTGTATCGCATTTGTAAACGAGTGGAGGGCACATCTTATTGGAAGTGTAGGAGTGGTTGTAAGGCATCATTTGTGTCTCAAGCTGGAACACATACACACGAACCGGAATTATCTAGAATTGCAGCACGACCGGTCGTCGACAGAATGAAGAAATGAGTGCACGAAGAACAGTTGGAACCCGTTACTAAGATTTTCAGATAAGTTTTTTTTTATTGATGTTGCAGAATGAATATTTGTTAGTTACTCACTTTCTCTCCGCATGTGTTATCGTGTTTATGGGTGACAGGTGTGCTCTGAATGGGGGAAACTATTATTATCTGTACTTTGAAATTAAGAACATTAATATTGTTTTCGGTTTGCAAAGACTTATCAATTCCCTCCTCCACTTCCATTATTTTAGCCCCGTCTGGCTGCACTTTTTGACTCGCTTTGACTCTCTTTGCACCGAAGAGTCTAGTTGGTTGCGCGGTGCAACACCGAGTCGTCTTGTTCGTTGATTTCGAGTCAAGTAGTGTATTTGGTATCTGCACCACCTTCCGTAGCGGTGCAAGTTTGGTGTATGGTCACGTGGTGCAGACAGGCATTTGTTGAATCTTCTGAACTTGAACACCGCTTTCCGTCTAGTTGGTTCATCGTCATTTCCTTGCACCACCCTGACACGGGATACAAAAAGTGCAACCAACTAGACGGGGCTATTATTTACAGGAAGACGATTGCAATGGATGAATTATCATTGGAGACAGCCAGTACATTGGGAAAGTACAAACCGACTGAAATCGTCCTTGATTTGGAAGTAGCAGCTTTGAACTTAGTACAAAGCGTCCTTCCAGACATCATCAACATCCGAGGATGCCTGTTCCACTTCAGTGTACATGACGGAAGATTCAAGCTTTGGGATTAACAACACTTTACAAGGAAGGTGAGGGCCTCCACGATGGTGCGGTGGTAACGTCGTTGCCTTGTAATCAAGGGGCCACGGGTTCGATACCCGAAGTAGGCATATAGGAGTTCGTATCCCACTTTAAACTGTAGATCCAGTCCCGATTAGCCTTACTGTGCATAAAGTGGACTTAAAACACCAAATCAAACCAAAACGAGGAAGATGAGAGGGTCAGGTTGTGGATTCGGCGGGCTGAAGCCCTACATCTCGCCCCGGTGGAAAATATAGAGGACGTGTTGCTCTTCCTGCAAGAGGTGCTCAACAGGGATTCTTTCTATTACTACATGTAATAGAGATGCATGTGCATTGTTCCCCTCGTAAGTACACATCGATATCAATCTAAAAGATTTTCAAATGTTTAAAAATAATTTAAGAGTATTTAAAACTAATTTCCTATTGGATATAGGGTCATAAATATTGTAGTAAAACTAAACCTCGGATTTTTAGGTTCTAAAAAGTGTGTTTTAGGATCCTAAAATAGGCTCTAAAAATTCTAAAATAGGCTCTAAAAATCCTAAAATAGGCTCTAAAATTCTAAAATAGGCTCTAAAAATTCTAAAATAGGCTCTAAAAATTCTAAAATAGGTTCTAAAAATCCTAAAATAGGCTCTAAACATCCTAAAATACGTTCTAAAAATCTTAAATTAGGCACGAAAAATCCTACAGTAGGTTCCATTCCAAAAGAAACTTAAAATGCTTCAAAATTCCTGAAAAACACTGATTTTGTATATCTTCAAAAACAAAATTTCAAAAGAACCGCAAAAACTTGTCATACCTATATGTAACAATCAAATATTAATTTTCTAACAACATTTTCATTTGCATACATCATTCTCAAAATTATCCAGAAATTATTGCGATCCTATATTTGCGTTGTTAGCAAAAGTTACTTATTGATATGATCTACGATTTGCTGCACAATACCAGGATGGCTAGTCACTGGGAATTCCTTGAATTCCGGAAATTGTCCGTGAATTATTGGCTCCGGCAATTCTGCTTGAATTTTTCTGCATAGAAGTGAAGAAAGGCAACTTTTTTTTAAATCCAAATCTCATTGAATTTATACATGCTTATAAATGACTGGCGCTCTTCACAGTTTAGCCTTTATTTTTATTGAAGAAGGAAAGAAAAAGAAAGCTCCGTGGAAAATAAAGGGAGGGAAATCGACAGAAAATGTGTTTCAAAGACATTAGTCATTGATTTTTTTGGTATCAAACCGAGCAACTTAGTGACTGGTCTACATGCAACCCAAATACAAATCGTGCCTTTTGGGTTGCATAACTGTCAGGAAACCTAAGGTTAGGTTAGGTTAGGGCATGTGGAGTGGACGATTGTCATTTGGGTTGCATATAGACCAGTCACCTTTTTCAAACTCGGTCCACCTTCACGACCGCTTCCGTATGAGCGGAAATAATGCTCAACTATGAATACTTTTTCCTCCGTCGAGAGACCCATTTCCACCAACAACTGCACAACACAACTTCCTTTTCACTACTGCGAACACGTGCAGATAGAGCTATGCCCCGTCGACAAACGCAAGCACGTGTTCGAGATGCGCGAGTTTCAGTACTGTATATTTTGGCGCATACCGTATATAGTTCAGTAATACGTGGAACCATTTCAATAATGATGAGGAGAGCAGCTGTTGGAAGCTGGTAACGGACCGAATCGATTGGAGGTTACATTTTTCCCCTTCAGATCCTGAAATTTCCCGGCAGAGGGAAAATTCCCTCTCGTGAGGGTATTCGGCGAAAGGGGATTAGGTGAGATGTTTGTCTTCGGAGCGAAACGAGACTACCTCGAATTAAAACAAGAAAATCGAAAGATATACATGACAATAACTACAGTATGTGAAAATGGGACATTCAGTATTATTACGAACATTGTATTTACATTGCTCAGTACATTAACAACAATAATGATAGGAAAAAATAGTAAAATAAAATGTATTAACACAATATAAAAAGGGCCTCCCCGATGCCGCGGTAGTAACGTCGTTGCCTTGTGATCAAGGTGTCCCGGGTTCGATACCCGCTGGAGGCACATAGTGGTTCGGATTCCACTTTACACTGTAGGTCCAGTCCCGATTAGCCTTATTGTGCATAAAGTGGACATAAAACACCAATTCACTCACTCACTCACAATATAAAAGAATAGCATGTGTCTTCTGCTCCAGGGCAGTGCATAGTTTCCGTTCAAAAGCCCACTTACCTTAGCATCTATAGGAAGAAAACTCGATTCTTTGTTTGCCTCTGATTGTACGAACATCGAACTATCGAGCCCACGTACAGTATATATATATATATATATATATATATATATATATTTAAAAAAAATCATCCACTCCATCTGCAGTGATATTTTACATTACTAGTTACATATATGTTTATAGTTTTTTAAATCCCTTCTAATGTAATCGTTTATATTATCTAAAATAATATGAACCAGCTATATAAACAAAATATCATAATTGTCTCAACTTTACTGGGTGTAACGATAGATACGTTCTTCATTGTACTTCATAATGGAAATATTGTATTCATGTAGGCTATTTTTGTAGATAATGGTTAGATATTTTATTCCACTCTCTTCAATTAACATGTATTATTATAACTCGATTTGTTAACTGTTGTATACACATATAATTTAGCGTTGACATGTTTTATGTTTATTTACATTTCTGCACAATAATATTTCTTATCAAACTACAAACTTACAAACTCAAAGCAAGAAATGTAGAACACTGTAATTGGGCATTCACCTGTTGTGTTTAATAATAATAAATAAATAAATAAATATTTAAATGTTCTTAAATATTAATAACTAGCCGATTACCTGGCATTGCCCGGGTATGTATTTATACCAATCTTCTATTAGACAGGGAAATAATGAATTCTAACTATAGTGTAAAATGTAACTAATTTTATTTACAGGTATAAGTACAGTATACAAATTATAAAGTTAAATCTTTTATGAATTCACTATAATATTAATTTAACTCAAAACTTCATTATAAACAACATTTTTAGTTTCACCTCCAAGAGCAAGAACACATAAATTGAACGGCATTGGGAGTGTCACTATTCATCTTAGCGACCCCCCGAAAACTATGGATTCCTCATTAATATCGGTCGTTTTCGATTATTTTTACATGTTTCCCCTTCCCACCCCACCCCTAGGGGTGCCAGGAGTGTCTTACCCCCGCACACTATTTCTTTCCAGATAGTAAGTCATAAGTGTACCAAGTTTGGTTGAAATTGCTCCAGGCGTTCGAGAGTTATGCCGGAACAAACATACATACATACACACACACACACACACATCCATTTTTTATATATAGAAGATAATATAGTTGTTGTGACAAAACAAAGGATTCTAGTTTACCACTGGCAAGTTTGTTCTATACACTAGATATAACTTTGTTAAACTTTGTTATTTAGCCTCCCTTTTCTGCCACTTTTGGCTAATCGTGACGATGAGGATGATGTGATGAACTTGATGAAGGGACACCCGCAAATAACACCCATGCCCAAGTCAGGATTCGAACCGGGGATTCCTGGCGTATTAGCGCTATGTGCTACTCACTCCGCCACGAAAGGTCAGAGCTACATGCTCGAGAAATATAGATAAGTGATTAGAGTACTCATTTAGCTGATTTTGAAAAACTTCAGAAATGTTTATTAATTTTGTACCTTTCCTAAAATACTCTTACAATTAGGCTCTTGGGCCCATAGGCTGATGACGTAATAATGCAATGGCCGACAAAGGCCGTACGTCGTAACTCACAAGTGAAAGCAAAGGAAGTAGTTAGGAATGACAGAGCACTTCATCTCAATATACAGATCGATGCTAGGAACATGCTGCACACCGGTCAACAAGATGGCGGATGTGTATGTACAGTTCCGTCGAAAAGTGACCGCGTGTCATTATTTACAACGTGCATGAAATTCATTTATTATCCTATTCGCCCCATCAGGGTGCTTTGGTAATGGCGGCAGTTAGGCTTGGCAACCTTGTCTCCGAAAGGAGTAGGTGTTTACTTGTAGTCTGCGCGCAGGGTTTCCACCTCAGTGTTTTAAGGACCAAGTCTCGACATTTTGGCACGTCTACTTTCCTTCCCTTTATGTCCACCCTATTAATAGAGAGGAATCGAACAAGTTTGTCTGTATCGGTAACCGAACCCGTAGCCACACGAGGAAAATACAGGGTGTGCCGAAAACATAGTAATGCAAGAAGCGACTACTTAATACTTTCAACTACCTTTATGGGGAGCACCTGTATTTTCGAGCAAACAAAGTGCAAGTAAATTTTGATGCAACATGTTTCCCGAACGCTGCATTGGTAAAAGGGGCCCTGTGGGCAAGGGACTTATTTACGGGTGTGTTAAGGGGGTCCGACCCCCCCTCAACCCAAAAGACTTACAAAGCACTAAAATAAAATAATAAAAATGTACTTTTGGCATTTGTTGTACAGTCCCGGACACTGCTGGGTTGTAACAATCCCATTGAAAGTTTATGGTATCGTTACAACCCAGAAGTGTCCTTGACTGTACTTAATCGATGGTTATCTATATCCTCTGAACTTGAAAGCAAGGTTTAATATATTGGGATCGTACTGTTTTGAAAGGCAGTGCCAAAGAATAATTATGCTTACTACTATTTATGATAATATGCTTAAAATATTGCAGGAACTTTACTTTTCGTCAACTTGATCTAACATCCTTTTTTATTATTCAATAAATATTCAATCCCTTTTGACATTAATTTCCTTGTTTTTATACAAATGTTGGCGATCTTAAGTATACGCAAGCTCGATAATAAATATGTGCTATTATATCTGCATACCTATATCATCTTTTTACGTATTCATGTAATAATAAAAATGCAATATTCATAAATTTTCACATTTTAATTAATATTTAATTTAATTATTTTATTTAAACGTTTATATATGCTTATAATATTATTTCAGAGACACTTGGATCGGAGCCGCCTCCGATATATATTTCTGCATACTTGCCTGCTTCCTGAAGAATTTTGAAATCTGACATGTATGCCGTGAACTTCCAGGATCTGGAACATCTCCAGGAAAGAATAACCACTGACTGCAGCGGCTGTGCTGGAGCCTCACAATTGGAGGAGAGCCCAAGGAAAACATATTGAAACATTTGAGGAAGTGTGCCGAGGCTGGTGGTGGACATGTGCAGCACGCTTTCCATTGGACATGCACCGCTCGTCAGTTCTGCCAATGGTCCCAGAAGCTATAAGCACCCAGCACTTGACATATTCTTCAATATGCACTACACGCACATAACACTAGAAGTCACTGTGGAATGCGAGTAAATCCATCCAGTTCTTATGAACTTATTAGACTCTGGCTCATTTTTAATCTTCTGAGTTGGCAACACTGTTGCCATGACAGCTTTTGAAAGACTGTCTTGTGGAATGCGAGTAAATCCATCCAGTTCTTATCAACTTATTCCATTGATTGATTTGGTGTTTGAAGTCCACTTCTAATTGGGACTGGAGCTACAGTTTAAAGTGGGATCCGAACCACTGTGTGCCTCTACCGGGAATCGAACCCGGGACTATAAACTTATTCGATTCTCGTTCATTTTTAATCCTCTGAGTTGGCAACACTGTAGGCATGAGAGCTCTTGAAAGACTGTCTTGTAAAAATGACACGTAATGATATGTGTGTGGTGACTTTCCTAATGTTTTAGAATTATCGAGCGTCTTTGTTAACACAACGTGTCGGTGCGAGTTGTTACATGAGAAGTGAAGTATCAGCCTGCTAAATCATTGAGTTTGTGTACACAACATTCAGAATTATGTTTCGTGTAAAAGTAGTTGCTTGTACAGTGATGGACACACCTGGGTTGTAATCATTCCATTGACAGACAATGGGTTTGTCAGAACACAACGCGACGATATTTGCATGCATGTTAGGAGCATGTTGTTAATATCATGAAGCATGCTTTAAATAATACTTTGATTGACAGTAACGCTCTGGGCACATAATTTGCTTTTAGACATGAGTTGAGCAACTGAAAAGACAACGGTCAATCGGGAGAAGGGAAAGTTGAGCGCAGAAGGTGCGGTGCATCTGCCTGTCGGTAGAGCCTTGCGCAAATGCCTTCGTGTAGCCTGCACGCTTGTGCTGCATTTTTCCTACAGTCGCCATAGATAAGTATCACCTTTTGAGATTTGAAAATACTATTTTCTCAGCAACAGTTCTAGTTAATCAGTGTACTTTCTTACGCCGTTACTTTATTTAATAAATTTGGTAAATCAATTTGGAAGAAAGAAAGAATGAAAAATGTATAAGGTGCAAAGTTTAATAGTTGAAAACTTAAAGATTTGTCATGACCAAACGAGAAGAGTTCATTGTTCTGATGTACTAAAAATTATTCGGTAAATGATTGAACGCCAATTAAAAATTAGAAACATGTTAATGTACTAACATTTATGTATGTAACTGATGGCGGAATGTTTGAAATTTATACTTTTTAATTAACAAATATTTGTAAACTCAGAAAGATGTATCACAACCATTTAGATAAATTGTCAAAGTTTACTTATGTACAAACTACATATTTTATTGTAACACGCAGTTGTTCGAACGTAACAACTTTCCTAAGCACAACGCACTGTATGCAGATGACTCAACTTGTGAGAATTTTTGTTTCAAGCGTCAACTTCACGTTACAATTACTTGAGAACTACTTGACGTATTACAATGTAACAAACGCCATTCTTAATGAATTTTTAAGTACTTTCAAATGAGCTGTAAATAAAATGGGGTTTCAATTAAGAAACTAAGTTTCTGTTGAAAATCGTACTTCCTTACGTAGTTGAACGTATTGTGTCCATTCATTTCATGAGCCCCTCTCATACCTATATATTTGCGAAAACAGTTTTTCAATATTTATTGTTGTTCACGAAATATTTCCGGTGATAATTGTAGGTGACTCACCCTGTATATTCAGATCATTGCACGAAGCAGCTTATTTTCACAGTATTTTACTTGTCGTACAGCCTCCTCTTTTCATTTTCACTTACAGAATATAGGAGTATTTGGCACAGATTTTCTTTTTAACACGTGGCAAAATAGTGTCAATGAATTTTGAACGTATGTGTCTCGAATTTCAAGGCATAATCTGGGTCACTACTTTGGTAATAAAAACTTCAAAGTAGTGAGTGGCATGAGGGGTTGCAATAATCATCTGCCTTGCCAATACAGAATGAGATAAGGTAAAGATAACCAGAGTGCATTGAATCAAGCCGCGAAGGTATGTGGGAAGGATGTGATCCGCACCACGCTCCAGCGGACTGTACTCCGCACGAACCCATTTACTAGAGGCTGGATGTATCCCAGAGTGCAGGGAAACGGATGGAAAAATTTCCCATCGAAAATCACACACTTCGCGAATCGAACCTAGGTATCCCCGCGTGGCAGTCAGACGCTCTAACGACTGGAGCGATGCGGCTCCTTCCAATAATATACTACACAATAAAATGCATTATATATTTCATTAAAATATAAAACATAAGCTTTTACATGGCATGAAAGAGTTTGCAATACAGGACAGTCGTTTGAGTTTTTAAGTCTAATTTATGCATAGACAGGCTAATCAGGACTGGACTTACAGTTTAAAGTGGGATCCGAACCATTATGTGCGTCCACCGGGTATCGAACCCGGGACCCCTTGATTACCAATGCGACGACGTAGCCATTACGCCATCCGAGAGGCCCCTACAGGACAATCGTGAAACAAGACATGTGACATCTAGAAATACCGAGTGTAGTGTTACCAGTGTTGAATCACGTGTTGTTACCACCACCAGCTAAATATTCTGAAAAACAGCGTGATATTGCATTTCAGTTAAAGCGCTCTAATTCATTCAAGATGATGGACAAAAATTATCCCCCTCCCCCAATGTAGTGCGTCTACTAAATTCTGAAAATTTGGCGGATATTGTTAGAATTATATGACAGTTGGATACCTTGAAGAGCTGAAGGGGATTTGCATTTCATATGTTTCAACATAGCAGACTTCACTTGCTTTTCCGGCAAGGTCAATAATGCAACCTAACCTATAACTCGACATTTGATCTGGTGAACTGTGCACACCCTATGTGGTACGCTGATAATGCATGGTGCGATCAATTTAAAGAGAATGAACCTATCGGGGCGTATATCCTTCAACGGTATGTAATCCCGCGAATTATAATGCTATTCGGGTTGTCTACACACAAGGCATACATGGATGGATATGCATTTCAATAGGGTCATGACAAAGCTGTACTGTCCGAGGCGGTACATGAGTTGAAATAAACATGTCTTGACATGCACAATATATTAAAAGACGAAGAGAAGTAGTCGAAATTAATTTGCTACGCCCGTGGACTGTCTTGATAATGGACACACGAAAGTTGTATTTCAGAAACTAATACGACGAATTGCAACATTAACCTAATTTCTTATTTATTTCTCACTGGAGACTTATAGTCCACGCGTTTGCTTCGCTAACGTCGAAGAACTGAAGAAAGCCGCCGCCACGAACGTGGGTGGGGATAGCGAGCGAGTTGTTTTCGTCCAATCACACTCAACCTTCAGCAAATGGGCGCAGCTGTCATTCTGCTCGTCTACTCCACGTGGAGTCTCTGTTACATGACTGCGGATACGCTGTTGTCGTACTTTGCAACTTCAATGTGAAGACCGTGGGAAGGTGCTTGTGCGCGGAGGGACAAGGTGGCGTAGAGTATATGTGTGGCAACACTGTGCGTTGAATGTGGTTGTTGCAGCTGGTGGGCGCGCTCCGTGGAGTTCAAAGCCAGCCGGTCGTTAATGTAGCTAGTGCGTCGACTATACTAGACGTCCTCTGTCTCCTGGAGATGTCCTGCCTTCTAGTATTCTACATTCCGGTGTCCTGTAGAAATTTGACAAAAGAGCATCAAAGCCATAAATTTTGAGTATCACTTAATTTGCATTAACAGAATTTTATCTTTAAGTTGGAAAAACAGAAAACCACAGGAATTTATTTATCTTCCGAGGGAATTAATTTCTCTTATGTATAGTCTATTCTACTATAATTTGCTCTTGGTATTGGTTCTGTGCAATTTCCAAGATTTTAACTGTTCGGAATTTATAGCTATATTTTCACCAATATTGAGAAAAAAAAGTAGTTTAATAGAAAAGTACACTTGGAGTTTATTTTAAGTCCACTTCATGGACATATAGACTGGACCTACAGTTTAAAGTGGGATAAAAGTGAGACCAAAACCACTATGTGCCACCAGCGGGAATCGAACCCGTGTCTCCTTGATTACAATGCCACACAGTTTCCACTGCCCCATCTGTGAGCCCCCATAGATAGATTGAAGACACACGTGTAATGTTATTAATAAAAATGAAATTTTTGTACCCAAGAGTTACTCTTAAAATTATTTTTTTAACTGGATACGAGTGAATTTCGGACTGGAAATGATAGTGTACAATATTTTGACTTAAAGACGAGCATTTTGGGACAGTGTGTCTACGTTTTGCATGTAGCAGTCTGGTAACACTACTCCAATGCCAAAAGTTATATAACAGTTTTCGTATTTATGCAAGCAAGTATATAGAATCCTTAGAGAAAAGCAATGGCTGGAGACCGTCCATGATATGACGTCATCAAGTTGGCCGCTGGGGTGTCCAGCTTTAAAAATACTGATTACTTCGAACCAATTACTCCGAGAACAACTATTTTTCAGAAATATGTTCGAAAATGAATACAAAATAAAATGCAGAATATTTAAATATTTTTAACTATGTGAAATCCATAAACTGGCCCGTTTAATAATCAATTGATTGAATTATTGGAGGATCTGGAATTCCTTGCCTACGCAATTCTGCATCAATTTGCTCCGGAATTTTTTTTTACCTCGGATAACTTTCGAATTAAATTTATCACTCAATAAATAGAGATTACTTCACGAGTTTATAAATGGAGAGTGCTGCTCCCTGCTTGGCCTGGCTGAAACAATGTCTAATTGAAAATCTTGTCTCTGCAGTAGTTCTTTTCGCGGTCTAAGGGTGATGTATACTAAGAAAACGGGGAGTGATTTATTCTGCGCGGCGTTCGTCAGTTGTTACAGGGAGGCGTGGCCTTGAGTGGGGTCGCGATAAAAGCGCCACTGTTCTGGAACTTCTCAGTTGGTGAGAGGCAGCCTATCGTGTAAGACGTGCTTCTACGTAAGTTCCCACCATGGATTTGAAGCTATAACAGCGCATGGAAATTAGACTTTATTTCACAAAATCTGATTTTTTAAATTATGTGGTTCGTAAACACTCCACAGTCATTGGGCAGTACTATTCTGATGCCGCTGAAGACGCATCTGTACGAAGTGCTTCATTGCCGCCATTCTCAATCAGATAGTGAGATGAAGAAAGCTGTTTCGGGTGTACTACATAGACTGCCGAAAAACGCCTTCAGTGATTGCTTTGAAAAACCAATTGAACGTTTGAACCAGCGTATCACTTCAGACGGAGGCTATTTTAAGAGTTTTAAAATTATACTATTAAGGCCCGACTGACCAAAGATAAAACTTGATATTCTTGTATTTATATATTTTCCGTCGAAAGGCATGGAGAGTCACATGCACCATTCAACCAATCGGCTCTACCTAGTTGCCATGGTGAGCGGAAATGCTTGCGGTATTCTGCGTTGCTGAATTCATGCCTAACAGCAGGAGTTTCCGAAACAGGTGACAGACACCCCCACCAAAGTCAAGGCACTTAGCCGCCGGTTAGGAGATGAAAATGTCCCTCATTTTCTGCCTCTCCACGAGGGAAGGATGCACGTTCACAGCAGAGGGTGCCGGTTACGCCTGGACAAAACCTAGGCGTGTGGCAACACTGCGTTTGGCACTTGGAAACTCCCACATCTGGCGATAAAAGTCTGGGTTTGTTCCTTGATCTTATGGGTTTTAGTCACGTTACATTTTGAAACACCCTCGTATAAACTGCGCTTGAAGTGACGAGGGAAAGGTGGGACGATATACCTCCAGCGAGGAAAATTTGCATAATGCATTCTCCATTGTCACCGTGCTACTTCCAACAATTTCCACTTGAGGCGCTGCTGTTTATGTGACACTATCCTCTTTTCACTTCTGAATCATTACAGAGTCGGACACAGTGTAACGGCCATGAGGATGATAAGAGGAAGAAGAGATGCTGAACGTAAAGCGGATAATGAAGACAACGTATCAGTTATTACTCAATTTTCCCGGCGATCCTTCTCACAAATGCCCTTGTGGCGGAGAGAGCGTAATTTTACAATGGCTCCACAATCTGCTACAATTAACCAAATTAGTCTCCAGCGGCGAGTCCCAAAATAGCATTGGGAACGCTCCACTATAACGGAGATGAGTGAGGGGGGGGTCGAGGCGCGGTCTATGGATAACAGAATCTACAACCCGCGAGTAAATTATCAAGTGAAGTGTATGGGGAACTCACTATTATTCTTTATAGGTTAATCTCGGATGGCAAGCCATGTCGCACGAATGGGAGAGGAAAGAAGAATTTACAGGATATTTGTTGGGAAACCTGATGGTAAAAGGCCTGTAGGAAGGCCAAGACAAAGATGGAGTAATAACGTTGAGATGGACCTGCAAAAACTCCAAATACTGTAGTTTATTTCTGAAAAAATATCCTGCAGACAATATCTGCGAAACCCTCAAGACCTGCAGACAATCTCTGCGAAACCCCCAAGACCTGCAGACAATCTCCGCGAAACCCCCAAATCCTGCAGACTATCTCTGTGAAACCCCCAAATCCTGCAGATAAACCTTGCTGAACAAGTTCTACAGTTTATGTATTCAGAACCCCCCAAATCCTGGCGAGAATACAAGAGTTGGGAGATAACGAAAAGAAGACTTCTTATCTATGATACAATTTATTGCCATTGTTGTAGTGAAATCCCAACAATTAAAATGTAACTCTAAGCGTTTGTATTAAGTATGGGATAGTCGACTGGTAGTTACGCGCCCGACCCTGTGGCCGAGTGGTTAGCACATCGCGCTGCGACGCCAAGGGTCCCGGGTTCGAATCCCGGTCGGGCTTGGTTGTTTGTAAATGTCCATTCATCAATTTCATCATTTCATCACTCATCCCCATCTTCGCAAATTAGCCAAGAGGCACAAAACGCGAAGTAAAATAAACTAAATCAATCAATCAATCAATCAATGGTAGTTACGCCTCTTCGTCACATACCATTTGGTTAATAAAAGATATATTGTTATTACACCACATATTTCTTTAGAGTACCTCGCTGTAGAGGCTCTAGTTCCAACCTGAGGATTTAGCAAACAAGAAGGCTGCGAGGGGAAGCGGAGGTGAATAAAAGGTATTTACATGCAACATGGCACGCTGACGGAGTCGAACAAAAGGAAAATCTGTTCCACAGAAGGCGCAGATGTTACACGGAGCGCTCCTGGCTTTCGGCTCGATGAGGCGGAACGATCTCGCAAGGGGGAAGGGAGTGTTTAAAAAGTGTTTACAGTCGCAGCAGGGGGTATTAGGAGCAAATCTCCTTGATGGGGTTGAACGACTTCACGTAATGCCAGCGACTTTGATCTGCCCCGCGTGAAGGATACACTTACGCAAACGTTCGATTTTAAGTGTCACTGCTTCGAACCCTCCCCCCCTCGGCCGTCCCCTCTCCCAGGCGTTGGGTCTGCGAACCCGAGGATTGGTTCTGGTTACGCAATGCTTACGTCACAATCTTTCATCAGGCACATATCTAAAAATATATATTTGGGGGGTGGGGGTCCGAACCAAGTAAGCTATATCATAAATAATAATACTAATAATGTTTAAATTAAAATCAAATATATTAAATTTATATTTTTTCGCCAATGGCGCAGTCGTAGCGTCGTTGTCTTGTAATCAAGGGGTCTTAGGTTCGATAACCGGTGGAGGCACATAGTGGATCGGACCCAACTTTAAACTGTAGGTCCAGTCCCGATTAGTCTTACTGTGCATAAAGTAGTTTCAAACACCAAGTCAATCAATCATTATTACATGAATATGTAACTAATGGCATAACAGCACGTATTTATTTATCTAGCTTGCGTGTACTTAAGATCACAAAAATTTGTATAAAAACAAATTGAAACAGATAAAGAATTTAATATTTATTCGATCCAGCTGACGAAATGTAAAGTTTCTGATAAATATATTATGCATGAACTTTCTTTCATGCTGTCATTCAAAGCAGTATAATCCGAATATAATAGTAGATAGTAAATATGCCTTTGACCACAGCTTTGATTTCTTGACCAAACGACCACAAAAAGTTGAAAAACTCACTTTCTCTCCCTGTTCCGCGCCTTATTTATTGCGCTGACGATGTTTCACGGCGCAGAAAAGCAGTGATGAGTGAAAGATGAGCTCTCATCCTCTCATCCTCTCATCTTCTCATCTTCTCATCTTCTCATCCTCCAAAATGTTTGTAGATCGTGACCTTTGTAAACCTCTCTCTCGAGAACGATGTGCCACACACACACATACACACATACACACATACACACATACACTTATTTTCTCTCCACGTTCCGTGCCTTATTTATTACGCTGGCGATGTTTCAGGGCGCAGAAAAGCAGTGATGAGTGAAAGATGAGCTCTCATCTTCTCATCTTCTTATTCTCTTATTTTTGAAGGACCAAATGTTTGTAGATCGTGACCTTTGTAAACCTCTCTCTCGGGAACGATGTGGCACACACATACACACGCGCGCGCGTGTATCATTTTCTCTCCCTGTTCCGCGCCTCATTATTGCGCTGACGATGTTTCACGGGCGCAGAAAAGCAGTGATGAGTGAAAGATGAGCTCTCATCCTCTCATCCTCTCATCTTCTCATCCTCTCATCCTCTCATCCTCTCATCCTCTCATCTTCTTATTCTCTCCACCTTCAGAATATTGTCGTCAACATTAGAGATGAAGTTGGAGTGCTGGAATCAACGGGAACAAATATTTATATATCGTGACCTTCGTAAACCTCTCTCTTGGGGGAAGGATGTGGCATATACACACGTGTGCGCGTGCGCGTATGCCTTTTATTATTTCCGTATTGTAACACAAACAAACAAACAAAATAATAATTGTTGTTTTTTTAGGATACCTGGCCCCTATAACCTCGCCAGGGTGCGCGACGGCGGCGAAATCATCACCCATTTAGATTTGTACTGCGAATGTTGTCAAAAATTCAATCAACGTTGTTCATTCTCAATGCTAGAATCTTACATAGATTATTCTCTAAAACGAAAATCGATAATCCTATGCAAAGCCCCCAAAGCATTCAGGCAATTTCTAATGTTCGCGTGGATAGCGACGCTCGGTAGAACGTTTCCCGTCCCCGTGGAGAAATTGTGTTTCATCGCTCAATGTCATCACGGACCAAACTATTTTACGAACCGACCCAGAAGCATTTGCGCAAATTCAAAATTACCGAATGTCATTCGACAGTGGTTTGGAAAAATATTGAAATCAATTTTCGATTCGTTGAGAGCAGCATCAACTCAAAACGTTAGCTGCCATCCCGGAGCTTGCACAGCGAGAAATAATTGTTTCGTCCGAGGTGAAATTATTGTTTTCACGTAACGTGCAAAGTATATATTGCAAGCATTTCCAAAAAACTGACATCATACAATAATGCAATTTTGAAAAAACGACGACAGGTGTGTTTGAACGTTCATCGTGGCTTCGAAACCTCACCTATTTTTTTTTTTGTTCCGTGCCCGCATATTAGAGCGATTCACAAGCTGCATTGCTGCACGTGGAATCACAAGCACGAAACAAGTGGATGCTTTGTTTTCAGGCATGGTTGAGTTTTGTGCTGGGGGGATCGCCCGTTTCACATACTACACCCTGACGGGGCGTGGAATATAGAGGTCGACAATACATGCATGGGTGGAACTGTCAACGCCCGTTTATTGTTATTTGTCCCCCACAGGATATTGTGTGCATCACAAAAGTCATTGTTGAAAAAAGTATAGAATTGTTCGTTTGTACCACACGCATGAGTGAATCGGTCAACGGGGTTCATTGCTAGGATACTGTGTTTTAACCAAAGGGGGGGTCGAGTGGGTGGGGTTCCTATATAACACACCAGTTTCTCCTTTTGTACATCATTATCATAGTGAACGTCAATCGTGGCAGTTCAGTATTCTTTAATTTGTTTGTCTGACAGTATACATATATATCATCGTGGAAGTTTTAGTGAGCTACAAGTTTTTTGAAGTCTCTCTATCTCTCTTGAAAGGTAAGTTCTTTTTCATGATATATATATATTTATTTTGTTTTGCGTCTGACACACACACACACACACATATTCAGAGGAATCATAAAAATTGACACACACACCTCCTACAACAGTGTGTGCACTGTTCGCGTCTAATATATATATATGTACTTGTGGAAGGAAAAAAAATGTTTAATATTTTTCAACTTTTTTTCCTTCTGTTTCAGTGCGCTTTCCCCTACCACCACCACCATCACCACAACCCCCCAAAAAAATTTCTCTGTATATATATATATAAATAACAGAGGGAAAAAATGGAATCGCAACCAGGTCCCTCCGGTTTTTGCGGGAAAGTGGCATGTCGCAACTGTGAGAAGTTGATTTCTAAACCTAACATTGCTAGGCATTTGAAAAAATGTCGTCTACCGGATCATGATGTCGTAGTCCCGCCGGCAAAGAAATCTCGCATTGATGCGCATGAAGGCGGTGCTTTGAATAAAAGTGCACGCATCATGACCTATAAATCTGGAAGTGAAAAGTGTGACTCGAGCATCTTCCTCGACAAAGTGAACATACAAAGTAACGATGCAAAGAGTTTCCTGTGGTCTGTCATCGCCGCATTACACCCAGCAAATAATAATAACCCCCAACGCCTGTCCAATTACCGAGGATAAGAGGGAAGATACGAGAATATGATGAGAGGAATTTCCTATCCTGTGCCTCTGAATAAGATCAATCAATTTGAAAAAAACTATAGAGAGAAAAAAGGAGAAGATATCAATATTTCTGTGTTTGGGGTTGACGATTGCGACAACATTCGTGTGTTAAGACCTGCTAGAAGCCAGAATAATGTAATTCGACTCTTGCTTGTAGATGGCCGTTACAGTTTGATACGGAATTTCTCACGATTAGTAGGAAGACAGATTACCAAGGATCACGATAAGATCGAAATTTGCGATCGATGCTTGAGAATTTTTCGCGGGGGTAAGAAGATGAAAGAACAGCACAAGTGTTTTGGCTCCGTGAATGCAGAACCCGAAGATGTCATGCCGGAACCCGGAACCATGATCAAATTTCAGAAACACCAGGCTCTTCTCCACCATCCCGCTGTCCTTTATGCCGACTTTGAAAGCTTCCAAGTTCCCATGACGTCTTGCGACCCTGATCCCTCTACCTCAAGCACAATCCAAATTTTTCACCACGAGCCTTGCAGTTTCTCCATCTACGGAGAAAAATTGAATGATGTCATCCTGTATTGCGGACCCGATGCGGCAAAACATTTTGTTAAGAAGATGGCGGAATGCGCGAGAGAACTTGCACCCAGCCTGAAAGGCTCTTACGTTTCTCCACCTGCTCTCACGACGGAACAACAACGGGGACATGACGCGGCAACAAGATGCGCGGAGTGTAACCAGGCTTTCACCGCCGAAAATTACAAGGTCGTCCACCATGACCACCAGAATGGATTATTTCTGAGCACCATCTGTAATTTGTGCAATCTCAAGATTAAGGAGTCGCATTTTGTTGCCGTGTTTCTGCACTACACGGAGAAGTACGATACGCATCTCTTCGTTAAAGAGCTCTACAACATAACTTCTCGAATCAGCATCATTCCGAGAACGAGTGAGAAGTACATCGCGGTGAGAGTGTGGATCCCTCTCCAAGAAGGAGGAAGTGTGGAAGTGCGAATCCTGGACTCTTACAATTTCCTGTCCTCCAGCCTCGCAAGCCTTGCATCTCAACTTGGCGACGAAGATCTTGTGGCCACCAAGCAAAAATGTTTTTCGGGGAGAGATGAGAATTTGAATCTGTTGCGTCGCAAGGGCGTCTACCCCTACGAGTACGTCAACGATTTCGAGAAATTTGACGAGACGGAACTCCCACCCCGGGAGGCATTTTATTCTCATCTCACGGAGGACGTCTGTTCCGAAGAGGACTACGAACACGCTCGTAGTGTATGGACGGCATTCAATTGCCAAACTTTTCGCGATTATCACGATCTCTATCTGAAATTGGACGTGACTCTCCTCATGGGTATTTTCGAATCGTTTCGTAAGAGATGCATCGCAATATACAAGTTGGATCCTGCATATTTCTTCACGACGCCGGGGTTGACTTGGGAATCGATGATGAAATATACCAACGTGGAACTGGGACTCATCGCAGAGAAGTAACAGTATGCTTTCATGGAGAGTGCGATACGCTGTGGCATCGTCCAATGCCCCCGACGCCATGCTCGGGCAAACAATCCTCATACGCCTGGTTACGATGCATCGAAGCCCAACACCTATATTGTCTACTGGGATGTCAACAACCTGTACGGCCACTCCATGTCCCAGTGTCTTCCCATCAGCGACTACGCGTGGATGACCGAAGAGGAACTCTCCTGCGAAGATTTTCTCAACTGGAGCGAAGATAATGAATGGGGCTGTTTCTTGGAAGTCGATCTCGATTATCCCGAAAGGCTTCACGAGAAACATCACGGATTGGCCCTGGCCCCCACCAAAGAGAAGCCACCTGGAGGATCATCGGAGCCAAAACTAATACTAAGTATGGGGAACAAGCGGAATTACATTCTGC